>NW_028326278.1:0-32457 GCF_027475165.1 Benincasa hispida
GATGACATTGTGGTCTATAGTGCCTCGCTGGAGGACCATCGACATCACCTCCAACTAGTCTTCGAAAAGCTGAGGAAAAATCAGTTGTATGTAAAGAGAGAGAAGTGCTCCTTTGCCCAAGAGCGCATAAATTTCCTCGACCACGTGATTGAGTGTGGTCGGATTGGTATGGAAGAGGGCAAGGTGGCCGCGATCAGAGACTGGAGGTACCATCATCCGTGACCGAACTACGATCCTTCCTCGGACTAGCCAACTACTATAGGCGGTTCGTAGAAGGATTCTCGAGAAGAACAGGGCCATTAACCGAACTGTTGAAGAAAGATAGCCAATGGAGCTGGACTCCTGAATGTCAAGCCGCCTTTGAGGGCTTGAAGAAAGTGATGATTGAGGGGTCGGTCCTCGGAATTGCCGACGTGACCAAGCCATTTGAAGTAGAGACTGATGCTTCTGACTTCGCGTTGGGCGGTGTCCTCCTCCAAGACGGACACCCCATCGCGTATAAGAGTAGGAAACTAAATGATGCGAACGGAGGTATGCCGCCTCCGAGAAAGAGATGTTAGCAGTAGTTCACTGCTTGAGGGCCTGGAGACAGTATCTCTTGGGGGCCAAGTTCGTGGTCAAGACCGACAACAACTCCATTTGCACTTCTTCAACCAACCGAAGTTGTCGTCGAAACAGGCACGGTGGCAGGAGTGTCTAGCGGAGTTCGACTTCCAATTTGAACATAGACCGGGGAAAAGTAACCAAGCGGCTGATGCTCTTAGCCGAAAGAGCGAACATGCGGCCCTGTGCATGTTCGCCCGCCTACAAGCAAGTACGTTGAGTGCAACAGTACGAGAAACTGTCAAAACTCACTTGACAAACGACACAGCGGTGCAGGCCATCATACAGTTGGCCAAAGAGGGGAAGACACGCCAGTTTTGGGTGGAAGACGATCTACTATACACCAAGGGCAATCGCCTCTACATCCCCAGATCCGGGGAGTTACGAAGGTCACTGATGAAGGAGTGTCACGACACACCGTGGGCAGGACATAATAGTTGGCAGAGGACTTATGCCCTTCTGAAACAAGGCTACTATTGGTCAAGCCTTCGAGACGATGTCATGCAATTTACCAAGACTTGCCTTGTCTGCCAACAAGACAAGGTCGAAAGGGCGAAATTAGCGGGTCTGCTGGAACCCCTACCTGTGCCTCTAGACCATGGGAGAGCGTGTCTCTCGACTTCATCACCCATTTGTCCAAGGTGGGAGAGTTCGAATCGATCCTTGTTATCATCGACCGGTTCTCAAAATATGCCACTTTCATCCCAACGCCGAAAATGTGCACAGCCGTGATGACTGCCCAGCTATTCTTCAAACACATCGTGAAATTATGGGGTGTCCCGCGAGCATTGTTAGCGATCGGGACGGAAGATTCACTGGACATTCTGGACAGAATTGTTCAAAATATTGGGGTCAACACTGAATATCTCCTCTAGCTATCATCCCCAAACTGACGGCCAGACGGAATGCTTCAACAGTATGCTCGAGGAATATCTGCGTCACTTTATCGACGCTAGGCAGAAGAACTGGGTCCAGTTGTTAGATGTGGCTCAGTTCAGCTTCAATAGCCAGCAGAGTTCCGCTACCGGAAAAACGCCCTTCGAAGTGGTGTGCGGTAGACAGCCACTCATGCCACACTTGGTGGACCACCCTTATGCAGGCAAAAGTCCTCAGGCACATAACTTCACTAAAGAGTGGAGCAAAACCTCTGAGATAGCTCGCGCTACCTAGAAAGAGCATCAAGAAGGATGAAGAAGTGGGCTGATAAGAAGCGGAGGGCCCTTGAGTTTCAAGCTGGGGACAAGGTCTGATCAAGCTACGACCGGAACAGTTTCGTTTCCGAGGCCAGAGAGACCAACGGCTAGTAAGGAAATATGAAGGTCCAGTGGAGGTAATTGAGAAGGTCGGGAGAACCTCATATAAGGTTCAGTTACCCTCATGGATGAAGATTCATCCTGTCATCCATGTGAGTATCCTGAAGCCCTATCATCCCGATCCCGAGGATGAATAACGAAACATGCTAAGGCGCCCACCGGTCACGATGAAGAGTTCCGCTTGAGAAAGAAGTTGCACAAATCCTGAATAAACGTACGCGCCGTATTGGAAGACCCAGACGAGAACTGACAGAGTTCTTAGTGAAATGGAAGGATCTCCCCGACGAAGAGATCAGTTGGGAGCGGCCGAAGATTTGAAGAATGCAGCTCCAGCCATCGCAGATTTTGAACAAGGTCAGTTGACGGGGACGTCAACCAATTAAGTGGGGGAGAATGTCACAGTCATGCTTGTCCAGGGCCTGTTGCCCATGGCCGCATGCCCGATCCAACCCCCTTCTAGCATACTTTCATATCTTGTATTGTATTAGCTTAGTTAGCTTGCTTTCTTTACATTTTCATTGTAAGTGACCACTCGCCCTTTTGCATATGCAAGGGTGCCAGTTGGCTTTTTGTTCAGAATGCACTATATGGGGATAAGACTAATCATCACTTCCTCATACCCGGAGTAGTACTCTATAAAGCTGTTGTTGTTGCTTATTGCTTTCTAGTCTACTACAATCTTTCTTTCTTTATTCACACTCACAAAAACTTCTTACGAAAACCTTTTCTAAACCCGTTTTCTAAAACCGTTTTCCCTAAAACGGGGGTGGAGGTTACGAGAGGCACTCGGTGTGCCACCGGCAGTCCGTATTCGAGTTGGCTGACTTGTTCGTGAGCGGGAACAAGTGCCGCACAATCGCTAAGAGAAGCTTCTGAAAGAGCGATTGTGACACAGGGCATCTTCCTGGATGTTGGGCTCATAATTGCAACACAGATTCGAAGTGCCCACAACAAGCCTATGAAGCAGTTATTCTTCCCTTGGATAATTGGCACCCTGTGTGTCAATGCTGATATGCATATTGAAGAAGATCCATTTTTCGATTTCACCACACTCATTAACGATAGGATGCTCAGGTGCATGCCAAGAGGTTCATGCATCAGTCGTTGCTGCACAAAGGGTCTAGGCCAGCCAAGCCAACACACACCACACCATCAAGGCCTTAACGTAAGAGGACGCAAGAAGTCGTCATTACGAAAATGTCTAAACGGAGAGATTTTGACATTCTAAAAGTTGTCATGAGCAATTAGAAAGGAGGTCCCGGCCTCCATCTCCTCATAGAAACTAAGAAAGGACTCCTTCTCCTCATGCCAAGTCTGATGCCTCTAGTGATCAATTACCTCGACCGCAAGACCCCTCAACCCTTGAGGTGCATGATTCTTTTTCTTCAGAATCTCAAATCCAATCGTGATATTGATCCTCTCCAAAGCCACAAGATCCTTCCTCCCCAAAACCTCGTATACAAATGCACCATTAAAGCCTCCCCACTTCTCCTTTTCAACAAAATAGCCAACCAGACCCTTCTTTACCTGCAATTGAGCTCAACATTCCTTCCCATCAGCCCTTCACCATGACCCCAATCACATATCCACCTCCACTACAAATCTGATCCCACCTCGACCTACCCAGACTACCTAGACCACAAGAACTCAGTCACACCTCCTTAATGCAGATTACTTGAAGATGGACTTAGACTACGTGGAACATTATCTTCAACATTCCTTCTTTCGCCCAATCATGCATTCAATGGAAGCATTGGCTAGGCGCATTGATGACTAGTTCCAATTCCAACTTCAATACATGCAGGAAATTCTATCTACTCGAGGCTTTAGCTCCGCTTCCAAAAAAACCTCCAAATGGTAGGCCTTAGTTTGTAAATGCATCTTTTGGAATTTATCGGAATCTGAAAGTATCATTTTACCTCTATGTTTAGTTGCTTCTATGCATTTTTCTCTTGCTTCTTTGTTGTTGCTTATGCATTTTTAAGCTTTTTCATGGTTTCTTTCTTACTTGCATGCATGTGCCAATACAACCACGATGATGATACTATACAAACCAACTCATTAAACTCACTAGGATTGCATCATCACCCCCGACCTCCAATGTTAGTTGTTCGTGGCTGAAAGAATCATCATCACCCACGACCTCTAGCCGAATAAAAATTATTTATAAATTCACCGAAACACTATTTATATTACTAGGTAACAAAAGTGGAAAGTACAGGATCAAACCACAGAGAGGCCAAGATTAAATCTCTCTTAAGCTAAATTTAACAGTGGAAAGCAGTAAAAAAGGGGTTTTGGTTTGATTGATAGAATCGAAAAACATGTAAGAAATTAAAATGCAAGGGATAAATGCAAACTAGGATTGGTCTATCTAGTTCCTAGAGCCATTCAATGCAATTTCTATCATCAAATTTTATAACTTAAACAAACAACTAATTCATGCACGCACAAAAAGTCGCTCGATGTGACCTTACTAGCCTCTACAAAGGTGAAAAACTAACAAGGATTGAACATAAAAAGCATCCTAAGAACCAATTAAGGTCGGAAAGGCCAAACCCTAACTATCTACATGCTTCTAAATTTTATTGGGTTCGATGGTGTCATGGTGTCCATATAGAATTAAAAACACGTGCATTATGAATAAGGATTCTATTATGTTGATTAAGAAATTGGATAGCCTAATTCATTAACCAATATTGTCTTCGAATCTAGAAATCAATGCATTCTAAGAACCACCATCAAATGCAAAATTAACTATCGCTAACTTGAGCATTTTAGCTAGAAATTTTGGTAAGAATATGACGTAACTAAGAATCGGTTAGCTATACATGCTCACGCGTGAAAAGTCAACCTCAAAAACATCTATATATAAATTAACACAAATTCGAAGAACACACAAATTTAGCATGTAATTCATTCAAGAAAATAGAATTCTCAAGAAATTAACAAAAATTAATGCTAAAAAACTAGATATAAAAGTTACCTCAAGAAATCCATACACAAATCGAAGAGGACGAATCATTCATCATTTACAATCCAAAAGAAAATGAAAATCTAACCTAAAGATACAAAAAAGATCAAGGATGGGGAAGAACAAAGAGTCACTCCTCAGCCTCCATTGGTTTTTGCATAGCCTTTGACCTAAATTAAAGAGAACTATATAAATAATCGGGTATAACGTTGCAACACTGATGAGAGCGTTACAACTCTCTTGTCGACAGTTGCCCTCAAGCATCATGGTGGCGTTGTGGCTTTGGTGCGATGTTGCGTTGCCCACGTGTGCTCGTGGCAGTCTATCAATCTTCGAAGTGTTGCAACACTACCCTACATCCATGCATGCTACCTTACAACATTGCACAAGATCATTGCAGTGGGGTTGTGATGCTCCAACTAGGGGCATTTTAGTCAATTCTTCTCCTTTGAAGCCCAAATGCTCAAATTATCTCCAAATTGCATCAAATTAACCCCGTTTAACATCTTGAGCTCGATTCTACCTCTTCGCTGCTCAATATCTACAAAATAGCATAATTGACATTAAAAATCCATTAACGAGCCTAAATTAAGTTAGGAATTATAACTCTTTTTTAGAGCTATCAAATACCCCTCTTGCTAGATTGGGACAGATGGACGCATTTGAAGAGAATTGGATGCGTTCATTAGTAATTTGGATAAATAAATAAAAAAATTAAGCAGATGAAGTGGCAAAAGAAGATTACATGCAAGAAGATTTTTATCAACTTAAGTAGGTGGTGTACGATTGAGATTACATGCAAATTAAGATAATTTTGGTTGGCAAACCCAGAATTAGACAACTCAAAGCTCGGCTAGCCAGAGTTAACGTGGGCAGCCTAAGGATGAGCCATTTGTATGGTGAGTTATCGTGAGGAAAGAGGCTAGAAACAGCTATAAATAGAAGGCCTCGGCATGAAGGTTAAACTCATTCCAAACAATTTCAATAGTAAAAATCCTAAGTAGAGAGTGAGCATTTAGTGGGAAAGTTGTCGTTGGTGGTGGAGGCAAAGAATTCGAAGAAGGTGCTGCACAGATTCATATTCTATTTGAGTAGGGAAAGCTAGTAGTATTTTTTAAGGGGTTTTTAAATATATTTATGAAATAATATTAATTGGGAATTTTCTTGGAAACAATGAAAATGGCAGGAAGATATTTACAAGTAAATTGCATTAGGAGGATTTGCTAACGGTGAGTGGTTACTATGTGTTGTTTTGATTTATGTATGTATATGTATATATGAGCCTTGTACGTAGAGGGTAATGTCAAATGTGCATGAGTAGGGATGCATGATTTCTGTTGTGATTGCCGTGATATTGCATGTTATATTGTAATGGAAACTAGAATTATACCTGGGATATGGTTAGTATGCTTGAAAATGGTACTTGGCGAGGAAATATGGGGTATAGGGAAAGTTTCCATAAAATTGTTGTGGTGTTGTTGGGTTAACAATAGTTGACTATCAACAAGAAACGATTCAGCGGTTTGGGCTGAGGAAAGGAATATGAAATTGTATTAATGTATCGTTGATTGCATGTTGTTTTCCCCCAAAATAGCTAATGTTATGTTTATAAAGAAAATACCACTTACTGGGCTTATTAGCTCATGTTTTCCAAATGTTTTCTCTCCCTCCCCCCCAGGTAGCCAAGTGGTGCGTTCAGGGAGAAGTCAGACACCCACAACCAGGAACTTGGTAATCTTACAGGACATGACTTGGATCCAATAGAAGAACAACAGTAGTGGAATTTTTAAGATTTGTGTGAAACTTGATATATCAACTGTAGTCTTTAATCAACTTTGTATAAACGTTGTCTTAGAATTAGGTTGGGATTTCTTCATACTCTTTCTTAAGTCTTAGGTTAAGGCTTGGGAGGGTGTGTGACAACTTTAATTTCTCAAAAGCAATAACTTAAAAATGCATAAGAGACAATATAATTTTTAAAATTGGGTTAAAATTCATGATTATGGTCTCCTAACATTATTTCATGCAAATTTTATCACATGAAGTGTATGTCATAACTATCATTATAACGAACTAGCAATAGAGCAAGCAAACATTTTAAGCATACAAGCATTGTCCGAGCACAACGCTTAAGGATCCCAAGCTAATATATAAACTGCCCAACGGGGACCCCACCCCCAACTTAAATTGATACATTGTCCCCAATGTATCTCTATTCTAAGCTCTGTGAAAAATAAATCAAGGTAATAGAAAAACTCCCTTAATAACATTATCATGCATAGGACAGTGGTCGGAAGGTGTTCACTTCAATTTGACCTTTTTTTTCTTTTTTTGGACCAAGGAAAGGAACCTGCAAAATAAAAACAATAAGAAAACAAAAAAAAAAGGAAAGAAAAGAAAGCAAATAAAATTGATCAGCTAGCTTCCTTGGGAAGCACAAATTTTTACATCGATTGTTCGACGTGATCCGTTCCCTGTCAAGGCCCAAATAAATTCTCGTATTTCTCTGGTCCCTTTTTAGATGAGTTAATATAACCCAGTAAGGCTATAAGGCTCTTCATCTTTTGAAGAGAACCAAAAAGGCCGAATTTGTGTTTTTTTTATTTATAAAAGAAAAAGAAAATAAAATAAAAGACTCAAGGACCGACTCTTCTGAAATGAAAGACTATGACTTAATTGACTTTGACTTGTGAAAGAAAGACGAGCAATAATCAAAGATAAAGGAAATGCCAGAGGGGAGAACAGGAGAGGCTTTATAACCTCTAGCTCTAGCACCTAAGGCTCCTCAAGATTAAGCTCGGGCTCATACTTAACCTATCTGACTTGTTCTGAACATGGAAATGGAAAAACATCATCACAGAAAGGGTAAAAATTCTCCATAAACTCGACCTCAGTAGTATAAATGTTGTGAAGCTCTGGACGGCTCTCTAGTGTTGGCACGAAATTTGCAAGTTGAGAAATAGAATCCATCTCAACTAGCACGAGGGCTTAAGTCTTCAAGTGAAACTCAATACACTCATGCACGCACTAAAAAGAACTATCAACAAGTTCATACATTAAAGTACTCAACGTCATACCTAAAGGAGTATTATAACATGCAACAGAAGAATTCAGAATCAATAAGCACTTAAACTACACTTAATTTGAGTTTTAAACATGCTACTCATGAGGTTTTCATAAGAGGGTTTGAACAAGACAATACCTTTGTATTTCTCTTCACGATTTCAGCAGAATCTCCACAAGTTTGAGCTGGATTCTTCAGATAGACCACTAATAAGATCTTCTCCACTATTCTAAAAAAGGAATGTGTGGTGGAAACAATCTAAACAAGTTGAATTGAAGATGTACTTGAGAGAGGGTGTTAGGGTTTTTAGTTTTGCAACAACTTGGATAAAAATCTCAGAGATCTCCCAAAATTCCATGCATGAAGCTTCATTATATAGACTCATTTCATGCATTAGAACATGGCTGCATGTAGGGCAGCTCCTACTTGGTATTGATTGAAAAACTCATGGTAGAATTTGGTGATAAAACACCATAAGAGATGTTAGTGGATTTTTCCAATTTTCGGGAAAAATCCACTAACTCAAATCATTTTCAATGAAATTGATTTTTCTTTTTAAATAAAACTATTTTATTTAAAATTTAGTTTTATAAAATTTAATTCAAAATTAATTTAAATAAATCTAATAATTAATTTAATATCTTAATATTAAATTAATAAAATATCAATTCCACCAATATGATTCAAATTCATATAATCAATATTTAAATCATAATTTAAATATTAACTGACTCTCTAATCTCATTTTAATTTCAATTAAATTAAAAGTTTTAATTGCATCATATACAATTAATTGAAAACCCTAAAACCAAATCTGAACATTTTAAATTCATAACCCTAAAATCAAAATTCATCCAATCAATACTCAATTTATTATTCCAATTTATGAGCTAGTAGAGGGACCTATTGGACCTACAAATTACGAGCTCTAACGATTTGTAATCAATTGATTAAACTCTTTAAACTGAATTAATTACTATTCGTTAATCATCAAGACACGTCACAATAGCTCGAAAGTTGCATTCTCCTCACTGTAAATGTATTTTTGTCCATGTTAACCATAATCAATAAGTTGATCCTTCACAGGTCATTCGTATTTACAGCCGAGTCAAATTTATCGTTTTACCCCTATAAATACATCTTGTTATTTAAGCTCCCACTGACCCTTTAATGAACAACAGATTCATAATACAACTTATGAATTATGTCCCTCTCTATCATGAGAGGGCGAGACCCTGATTGTTCAAGACAAGGATTCAACACTTAAGATAACAACCTATCCGCTAACTCTAAAATGGGTAGGAGTGAATTCCATCTCACAAGGCTATGTCCCCAGCTATCTATCTGATCTTATCCCCAAAATGGAAGACTTATTGAGCAGTGTTGTTGGACTGCTCTCACCCATACAGATCAAAGGACAATCCAGAATAAACAGGAGTCCATAGCTAGCTTAGGATTAAGATTGAGTTATCCTAGGTTACTTTAGTATGAAATAGTCAGTTTTAACAGTAAACGGTTGTTATAAAGAAAAGTGACTATTTCGTGGTCCAGTCTTTATGCAAACTCATTTCATAAGACGCCTCCACTCACATGTCTCTACATGAATGATCTATGGATCACATCATTTGTATTACTTATACAAAATGGGTTGCATCCAATAGTGTTACCAAGATGAGATACCCAATTTCATCCATATACTTATAGACCATTTAGGCTATATATTATTAACTTGATCCTGCTTATGTCACTACATAGAGTTAAAGTATTCATACTATAGCCATGGATATGTTTATTGGATTTTCATAATAGAATGCAATATCAATCATCTTTATCGAATAAGATACTCAATAATATTTTATTGATAAATAGTATTTTTAACATGAAATTTACGAATTACGAGTTCTAGGATATTCCCAACAATACCTTGGCCGGGAGTGTGAGGAATCAATTGCTCAACGAGGTGATCGATGTTGGTCAACTCTCTGTCCATCCTGGTACTCTCAGAAGATGGATGCACCAAGGATGCTTTAAGCCTCCCAACTGATTCAGTGATCTCAGCAACAAGGTCACTCAACCTCTGAAAATCAGTTCCAGCTTCGGATCCTAAATAAATGCTATCCTCCTGGTGACTTGAGAATTCCTGATGACTATGGAGGGTTCCTGCACAAACTCAAAAGAGTTGTTAAAATGTTCCCTAACCAAATCTTCCAATGAAATTCTTGAATTAGCATAAGAAGCATCTATCAGTGTCAAGCTCGGGCTAGGCATCTCCAAAGGGAAATAACTATGGCGCAAAGGACCGCGCGAAAGCTCGGGACATGCTTCGGATGGATGTCCTTGAAGTAAACAGACTCGACATGCCTCAAGCTTCTGCAATTGCCTAGTAGCGAAAACTTGAACAAAAGAAGTTAGTTCAGATATTTAATTACTAAGCTCACTAAATTCACTTACCTTTTCTTCTTTATGTTGAGCTGCTTGCCTCGCAAGAAGCCCATAATAGATGTTCATGTCATCTGCCATCATAAAATAAGTGGACACAAGAAAAAGAAAACTAATTTTTTGGGTTTTTAAAGTTTACAAGTCAAATTCAGCTAAAGAGATTAATTGGCTTGCCTCCCCGACAATGGTGCCATTTTGTTCGTGGCCAAGAGAATCTCCGTCACCCACGCCATCTAGTGGAACAAAAATTATTTATAAATTCACCGACCCACTACTTATACTATTAGGTAGCACAAGTCGCAACTACGAGGTTGAATTATAGAGAGGCCAAGAATTAAATCTCTCATAAGCTAAATTTGGTCATGGAAAGCATTAAAAATGAAGGGTTTTGGTTTGATTGATAGAATGGAAAAACATGAAAGAAATTAAAATGCAAGGGATAAATGAAAACTAGGATTAGTCTATCTAGTTTCTAGAGCCATTCAATGCAATTTCTATCATTGACTCTTGTAACTTAAACATGCAACTGATTCATAGGCTCTACAGAGGCAAACAACTAGCAAGGGTCGAACCTAAAGAGCGTCCTAAGCACCAATTAAGGTCGGAAAGGCCAAACCCTAACTAATCTACATGCTTCTAAATTCTATTGGGTTCGATAGCGTCCACATAGAATAAAAATACGTGCATTATGAATAAGGATTCTATTGTTTTGATTAACAAATTGGATAGCCTAATTCATTAACAAAAATTTATCTTCGATTCTAGCAATCAATGCATTCTAAGAATCGCCATCAAATGCAAAATTAACTATCGCTAACTTGAGTTATTTTAGCTAGTCATTTTGTAAGAATGTGACGTAACTGAGAATCGATTATCTATGCATGCTCAGGGTGAAAAGTCAACCTCATAAACATGCGTATAGAAATTAACACGAATTTGAAAAAGTCACAAATTCAGCATGTAATTCATTCAAGAAAATAGAATTCTCAAGAAATTAACAAACAATTAACGCTTCAAAAACTAGATATAAAAGTTACCTCAAGCAATCCATAGAAAAATTGAAGAGGACGAATCAATTCATCGTTTACAATCCAAAAGAAAATGAAAATCTAACCTAAAGATACAAAAAAGATAAAGGAATGAGAAGAACGAGGAGTCACTCTTCGGCCTCCATTAATTTTTGCATAGCCTTTGACCTAAATTGAAGAGAAGTATATATTGAAATCAGACATAGATTTGCAATGTTGATGAGAGCATTGCAACTCTTTTGTCAACCATAGCCCTCAAGCGTCAAGGTGGCATTGCGACTTTCGTGCGACGCTGTTTTGTGCTTGTGCGCTCGTGGCACTTCGTCAATCTTTGCAGTGTTGCAACGCTCTTTGGCAGCACTGCAACATTGCCCTGCATCCATGAATTCTGCCTTAAAAGTTGCACGAGAGCATTGCAGTGGGGTTGCGACGCTCCGACTAAGGGCATTTTGGTGAATTTTACTCCTTTGAAACCCAAATGCTCAAATTACCTCAAAATTACTTCAAATTAACACTGTTTAACGTCTTAAGCTCGATTTTACCTCTTTGGTGTCCAATACCTACAAAATAGCATAGTTAACAAAAATCCATTAACGAGCCTAAATTAAGTTAGGAATTATAGCTCTTTTGCAAAGCTATCATCAGTGCAAAGAAATCCAACCTAATAAGAAATAAATTGTGAATGGAACTCACCCATAGTTGGATGTTCGCATGATATCCATGGGGGCAAGCCAAAAAATGAAAGTGAGTAACCATGATCAACACAAAATTTAGAGACAACTAAAAAAGATAACTTCGATATCAGGGCAAGAAAATCCGATCTGATAAGAGTTGAGTTGAAATCAGCATCCAACTGTAGTTGGATGATCTATATGACATCCATGCGATCAAGCCAAAATGAAGGGTGTAACTGAGTTAAACGCCTAAAAAAAGGTTTTGAGGAAAACATTGAAATTTTATTAAACATATTACTAGAAAAAATCAAAACGAAGTTGATTCAAGAAAATGAGGAAAACAAGTTTGAGGTTATGACTTATCGAGTAAGAGTTAAGATGCATTCCCTTAGGAAGTGAGTAAAGCATGCTAGTAGGTAATATTTGAGCGATCATAAGTTACGGGAGTATCCTGAGAGGTTAGGCAACACATCGAAACTCATAATTTTGCATGAAATATAACTTGAGGACATGCTTAAGGACAATCATTATTCTAAATTTGGGGATATGATAACTTGTATTTCTTCAAGTTAGTGTCTCTTAAAATTAGAAAATTAAGAAGTATTTATTGAGAAAAGTACCAAATTCATTTGAAGATAGAGCAAAATTACTTTTCATGTGCTCATTAAGTTCAAAAGAGAGCTTAGGTAAAAATCATGTCACTAATGTGTTTTATATGCAAGAATATCGGTAAAAATAAAGGAAAAGAGCCATGCACTAAATCCAACGATGACCCTGCGGCCAAGAAGTTTAGAAAGAAAGAAGAACGATAAGTCTAGAGGCAAGCTAAGTGGCGAAGCTTGAGCAACAAATCTGAGAGCCAAACGCATGTGAGGGGACCACTAACAACTATATAAACGAACACACAAAAGCTACCTGATGCGCTTGCCACTGTCTTGTGTGGCTAAAGTTGTCCCCGAGAGGATCAATTGGAGAGATAGTCATACACCAATTTTTAGAAAGAAGAACATTCTCTGGAATTCAAGAGAATTTGATAAATAGAAAGAAGCTGATTACTATGCACTACTTCTACTCCTAGCTAAACAGACTGCATAATAGAAGTTTGACTATGAGAATCGGTAGAGATGCGACAACTGTTAACGCGTAATGAGATGCATGGAGGAGGAGAATTGTGGAGTAGATAAATTCACCGCATCATTAAGTTTGGTCACAAAGGTAATCCTAGCTCGCCACACTAACGCATCGCACACCTCTCGGTGGTCAGCCAAATTCTTATATCTCTATAACGCATGGTTGCGTTGAGCAAAAGATTATTCCTATCTTTAGGAACAATGTTTACTTTGCTTAGTGAGTTCTACTACTTACCCTCTCAGGCAGTTAATTATAGCTACTCAGCTCATAGACAAGCGTTGCGATAGCCTCTCTTTGAGCAAAGAGGATTGGTTGACTATACTCGCGCAACGTACACCTCTCTGTGGTTTGCTATATGTGTCATATCTCTATACCACATATGCGATAATCTTGTAATCAACAATTAACTAATTGTGATAAAAGTAGAAGATGATAAAGTAGAAGAAGATGATGGTGGTGGTGTTGAAGGAATTAAAGAGATACATTGATTACAAAATGTATTAATGTCTTAAACAAAATGTAATACCATACAAAGATAAGAAGAGAAGTGGAAGCAAGATATAGGCAATCTCTTGCTTCCATCAGATGTAAGTCAAGGCTGCTGGTGGTGCCATGGATGGGTGATGAAGTAGTCTCTCTCGAGCTCTATCTCTGACGAAGCTTCGGTCGTCACTCGAAAAGAATTGTAAGAATGAAGAACTCTCAAAGACTGTCTGCTCATGCTCTCATCTGTGATCACAAGAATCTGCCTAAGGCAGAGACTCGAATGCTTTGAATTTAGGCTCCAAGGCTCTATTTATAAAGCTCAAACGCTAACAACATTGGTAATCCCATTCTGAATCACTGCCATTTCTGACACGGTAGGTGAGATGTCATCATCATCTTATCTCTTTGATACTCCCGAGGTATGCGTTCATGATTTTTTCTTCTGGAGTATCAACGCATTCCACCCACTTTGCTATCGACCTTCTATCACGGTTATCACTATGCAGTTGTAGATTCGATGCGACGAACTGGTCTTCATGAAGATCAACACATGCGATCGATTCCTGTGATAGCTACAAAATAGACATTTTGACGCAAAATAATGCATGATATAGGGTTAGCACGAATTTTCAGTGCTAAGCGACGCAAGCTCATTATTCCACATAAATCCTTAGCAATATTAACACATACTCTGCTCATCAACTTTGATAATTCTAAGTAAAAGGCTGCAGTAGCTTGTATTTCTGCAAGCTATCAATCATCATCTCTAGTCATTCATCTTTTATTTTCTTTTATCTCATCACCTGCTCTATTTACATCTCTACACACTTCTCTTTGATCTTCTAACACACTTTTTCCATTTTAATATCTACACCATGATTTCACATTCTATCTCTTCAACTTTTATTTTTCTTACAATGGTAGATAAATACCTAGTCAGTTAAGATGTGTTGATCCTCATTCTGGTGAGCTTAGTGATTAAACAAATGTTTGTTTGGGTAACGAAGGATTAAATCCAACTTGTAATTCCTTTTAACCATTGGAATCATGAGATAACAATAACTACTTGAGAGAGTAATTATTGTGGATTTCATTGACTCGAGTAAGTGAATTAACTTTAGATCTTGATAAATAAAGTATGGCATAATGTTTATAGATGCACCAAGATCTAACATTGCTCTCTCAATCTTCTTATTCCCTATGACAAACTGAAGGGAAAACATACCTGGATCATTTGGTTTTTCGAGCATATTCTTCTGAAGGATCGCAAAAACCGACTAAATTACCATCACTCTCTCTTTTTCTTTTGTCTGCCTTTTTTTTATGCACAACTCTGAGGAACATCACGTATTTAGGGATTTGCTTTACCACATCTAGGAGAGGAATGTTGATTTTTACCTTTCTAAAAGTGTTCAACAACTCTCTATTCTACCTCGTGCTCCTTCAGTCTTGCAAGCTTAGAAGGAAAGATAATAGATAAAGGATACTCCCTTTTTCTTGTTTTATGGTGGTTTAGTCGCTAGGTCTAAAGAAGTGCTCTCTTTTTTTTGAATTCACTGACTCAACTGTATAAGGAGGTGATGTTAACTCTTTATCACTATGATGTGTAACTGCACTCATATTTTCTCGTGGGTTAGACTTCAGGTTGGGATGGAAGCTTACCTGATTGCCTCTCTAACTTGCTTACCGAAGTAGAAAGTTGAGAAATCTGAGTCCCCATAGTATCAAGAGCATTTTTCATATCCTATTGAAATTTCAAAGAGTTATTAGCTAAACTCTTAACAATATCCTCAATCTACATACATGAACTCGACAAGGCCTCTTTGTTAGGTTAGGCTTGCTCATTTTGGTCACCCAGTTGAAGTTTAGGTGAACACCACCCCATATTATATGTTTGACTAAAGGGGTCTCTCCGTCTATTTTGCCCGTTATGATTGAACCCTCTAATAGTATTCACTTCTAGCATTGTCCCTATTGGATGTGTGAGCATATATCGATCGTATGGCCAGCCACCATGCATATTTGGGAAACCACTATGGATTGATTTTTTTCCTGAGTCATCTATTTTATAACAGAACCAAGTTCATAAATTTCTTTTTGAAGATCACTTACCTTAAATGTCGTCTTTACACTAACTAAGGCCCTTGTGTCGAATTATTGGGAGTTGGCTGCCATGGTTTCTATGAGCTTCATCACTTCAGTAGGAGTTTTATTCACCAAGGCTCCTACCGCAGCGACATCTATGTTACTCTTATCATTCTACAACAAGCCTTTAATAAAGTATTGTATCAACAAATGGTCTGAGATCTGATGAGGGGAGAACTTGGTGCATATTCTCTTGAAGCGCTCCCAGTACTTATGTGATGTCTCCCCAAGAACTGGAGGATACTGTAAATATCTTGTTCAAAGCTCATTGCACAAGAGGCTAGAAAGAACTTCTCTAGAAACTATTGCATCTCTTCCCATGATGAGATACTCCCAAGTGATAGAATATACAACCAATCCTTCACACCCCTCTTCAATGAAAAGGGAAATGCCCTCATGTTTAATTTCGCTTTGGTCACTCCCTTTGACCTCATCTTATCACACACAAGGTGGAACTTCTTAAGGTGTTTATGCGGGTTTTCACTTATAAGGCCAGAGAAGGAAGGAAGTAAGTGATAAACCCAAATTTTAATTCAAATGTACCTGTCGCTTTAGGGTATGTGATGTAAATGGTGTTGAGGATGATGCTCTAAACTCTCGTTGGGTCTTGTAGTTTGTAAATACAGTATTGAACAAACGCTTGTGATGTAATAACATATGATATTTTTCTTCACTATTGTCTATGGAACATTGGATGTTTTAATTTCTTTACCACAAACCAATAAACTAAGATCCTGTTGGGTTTTATGTCCTAAAAACTCACAGTTTGTAAAATGATAAACATTTTCTATTATCAATATACTTGTTATTAATCTCATAAATTGTATGAAAGTCTAAAGCCAATAAACTAAGACCCATGACTATTGTATGAGTACTTGAACTTTATGTGGAGACATAGGAGTGGATTAGGTTCGAGTAAATAGTCAAAGTGATCTATGGTACATGAATGAGGTTGGGTACCTTATTCTGGTAACACCATTGGATGAAGCCTACCATGTAGTTGTTACAAAAAGTTGTAAAATGCTACATACGATGTGATCCTAATCGGTTCATGTTATGGCATGAGGAGTGGGGGTGTCCTATGCAATGAGTTTGCATGAGATCAAGACCAAGAAATAAGTCACTCTTACTTTATAATGTTGTTTACTGTTTAAGACTGACTATTTCACCTAGATGACCTAGGTAACTCGATCTTAATCCTGAGCTAACTATGAACTCCTGTTTATTCGGGATTGCCCTTAGATTTGCATAGTTGAGGGTTGGCTCAACAGCCCCGGCTCAATAAGACTCCCATTTCAGGAGTAAGACTAGATAGATAGCTGGGGACATAGGGTGTAAGACGAAGTTCATGTCTACCCGATTTAAGGATAGGAAAAAGGTTATTCTCTCAAATACTGAATCTAGGTCTTGAACAAGAGGCCCCACCCTCTCACTGGGCTGAGAAAGTTTGGTTTGGCGATTGGATCACAAACCAGTTGTTCATTAGAGGATCAGTAGGGACTTAAGGAATAAGACGTAATCTCGAGGGTAAAACAGATATTTGACCTAGCCGTTATTATGAACAACCTGTGAAGGGTCGACTTGCTGATTATGGTTAAATCATGTGGACATAATATATCTACAGTGAAGGGGGTGCAACTATGGGCTTTAGTGGAATGACCCATTAGTTAACGAATGGGGATTAATTTAGTCTAATGAGTTTATCCGATTAATCTCGAATCATTGGAGCCCATGATCTGTAGGTCAGTGAGGTCCCCCCACTAGCTCGTAATGGACTAGCTCTAGAATAGCGTGATAAGTTAATTTGAAACGTTCAAATTAGAATTAAGGGAATTAGTAATTATATGAGATATAATTATGTTTAATTTTAGAATTAAACAGAATAGGATAATTCATATATTTAAATATGATTTAAATATATAAAGATGGATATGTGTTAAAATTAATTTAATATTTGATATTAAATTAATTAAGTTTAATTTAATAATTAATTTATGAAATTAATTAATTTTTCATTTTTAAAATCAAAATAAATTTTATAAAATCAAATTTTGGTTTTTAGATAAAATTAGAAAATTGGAAAACAAAAAACACAAAATGGAAAAATTGATTTTTCCATTATCCATCTTTGAACTAGCTCACACATATAGCAATATATTTGCCTTGTCTTCTCCAAGCATGAGTTGTAATTCATGCAACTCTTCTCTTTGCATGTTAATCTGCAATATAATGAAGAGATTGGAGTGAAAATCGGGCATGCAATCCATAAAGTTTTTTAGAGAAAAACTAGTTTGAAGAATGGTTCTTTAACAAGGTTGTTGCAGTGAGCTTTTCTCCTTCATCCCTTGATTCAAGCTTGTTTTGAGTTCCACAACTCAATCTAAAACACCAAGAGAATAGTGAGGAAGATCTTGAGGTGGTCTACAACAAGATATGGAGAAGATAGTAGCTAGAGATGGAGCTTTGAAGAAGTTCTACAAGAGGTATGTTTTGAAACCCATTTTTCTGCAGAAGCATGCTTTATATTATGCCAAAATTAGAGAATTTAAATGTTTAGATGATCCTTGTGCTTCCGCTGCTATTGATACAATCTTACAGATCCCTAGTTGTCCTTTGTAACTTAAGCATGTATGTGGAGACATACAGGTAGATCATGCCTTAAATGATAACCAAAATGGTATGTAGTATATGGATATAGGAGGGAAACCTTATCCTGGTAATGCTACGGATGCAGCCCGCTTTGTAAAATAGTTACAAGTGTTGTGACTTGCTACAAATGGTCTGATCCTGATCATTCATGTGGAGACATGCGAGCGGGGGCATACTATAGAAAGGAGTTTGTATAAGACCGGACCACGAAGTGTTATAATCTCGTTATATAATGTCGTTCATGACAGAGACTTCACTTCACTAGGATGACCATAGGTAACATGACCTCAATCCTGAGTGAGTTAGGAACTCCTGCCTTTGAAGGTGGTCCTTTGATTTACATGTGTGCGAGTGGCCAGATCGCCGACTCAAACCTACCACTTTGGAGATTCGTCTAATTTGGGAGCTGGGAACTTGGCTACACAAGATGGAATTTACTCCTTCCCTAAAGTAGGGGTAAGTAGATAGATTGCTCCATTAAGGGCTAATTTTGGGGCTTGAACGATATGGCGCCACACACCTTCTCATGGCCTGAAAGGTGTTCACACATAGTAGGACTATGTTGTATTGTTCATTAGAGGGATCAGTGGTACTTAAGGAGTTAGATGTAACTACAAGGGCAAAATGGTAAATTGACCCAACTGTACTTACGAGCATCTGTGAAGGGTTATCGTATTGTTGATTGGTTATATCTGATGGACACTGAAATATATCTGTGGTGAGAAGAGTGCAGCTATTGGTCTTTAGTAGAATGTCTGACAGTTAACAGATGGTGGATCTCGTGGCTAAAGAGTTTAGTTAGCTATTCATGTACCATTGAAGCTTCGAGTCATAGGTTCATAAGGTCCCCTTGGTAGATCAATGGATTCAAGTTAAGAATCAGTTTTTAGTTCAGTTTGAAGTGTTCAAATTGACAAGAGGGAGTTCGATTATGTATGATATGATTGAACTGGTCAATTATATATGATATAGTTGACATAATGTATGAGATACATTAATGGAGGAAAATGATATAAATATGATTTATATCTAGGAGGAGAAAAGAACTATGGTTCATATGTTGCATTTGATATGATATTAAACCATAGGTTATAAATATAATATGATTATATTTATTTTTAATTTAAACAATTATGGGATAGTTGTTTGTGGTTTTTTTTCCGTAACCGAATGAGATAGTGAGAGGTTGCATTCAGTTTTTGTAACTAAAGGATAAAATTGTTTTCATTTTGCATAATCAGATATTCGTTCATCGAGTTGGTACATTGTCTATCGAATAGAAAACGAAGAGCATACACGACAGCTCAACGTTTACTAAATGATTGTGTACATGCGCGCCTTTCCTAAACGTTCGCATAGAATTTACTAAACGATCGTCTAGACTTTTTCTACGTGATCGCGTGCCTGAGCGTTTTACTAAAAGATCATCTATACGATCAAGCCTCTTTTACAACACAATCATGTACCTCTACCTAAACGATCAAACATCTGTCTATACGATAGACTTCCGATTTCTCCCACTTGCTTGGTCGTGGTAAACAATTGTTCCTTCCTCCTTTCCTCTACCAAATCTAATAGAGCCCACACCTCTAGATTCTCACTCCGAGAATATCGAGGGTTCTGAGTGGTGATGTGTTCCCTACTGCTTTATTCGTGAGGAGTCCGTTCGTGGGTAGACGACAGCGATTTGGTGGACGATTGATTTGAATTGCACAGTGAGAGCAAGAGGTGCAATCCTTTGACGAGAGCGATATTTAAAAGGCAGAGAAGGGTTCTCTGACTGGTACGTATCTCGTTCTTTTGTTATATAAAGTTCAAAGCATGTCGTAATTTGTTGTTAAATGCATAACTAGTCTGTTTGATTGTGAATGCGATAATTCTGTCACAATGAGTTTAGAACGATCTTGCTTCCGCTCAGAGGTGCTCTTTGATAAAAGTTCCTTCAAATGGTTGTTGAAGCATTTTCTCTCATTCAGCCATTGGCGGTGTTTATTTTTTAGAACCACTTTCCTCTTCAAACTCTACCTCTCACATGTCTCTACATGGATATGATCTTCTTGCACGACTTGCTCTTTTCTTTCTCTTTTAATTCTCCTCCCTTCTCAAAATATCTCTGCAAAGTATGACAGTCTAGATCCCTCAAGAGTGTCAGTCATGCATCAAAAGAAAAAGAAGTTAGCAAACAAGAAACTATAAGCCTTTTAACAAAGAAATCTATTGGCTCCCTGGCAATGAAGCCAATTTGATGAGCACCAATAGGGCGTTTGATAGGTCTTGTAAAAGACATCTTTTCAATGTTAAAACCCTAAATTCTATCATAATTGTTTGCTAAAAATGGCTATTTTTGTAGGTAAACTCAAATCCTGACTCAACAAAGCTATTTCAAAAGATTTGGAGCTAATTCGAGCCAAATGACACCAAAATATCACTTAACAAGAAAATCGATGATGAACTACCACTTTGCCCCTCAAGAGGAACAATTCAACGCACTTTAGCAATACTTGCAGCGTCGCAATGCTCCTTACAACACTAAGCATGATGCTAGCTCGATGCTTGAACACAGAGTGCATCTATTTGTTGCAAAACAGGGCAGCACCACTACGCTTAATCTAGGGTCGCAACGCTCCGAATAGTCACAGAATAGTCCCTACACGCGCGCCTCACGCAGTCGAGCATCAGTGCAGTGTTGCAATGTTAGCCCAATGCTTCTTGGCTTTTCTATGATTTAGCATTGCAACGTTGGCCTTGGCATCATGATGCTATACCTGCAGATATAAATTTAGTTGTTTCATTTTCAAAAAGGGAAAAAAACTTCAACTTTTAGAGAGAGACTTCGAATTTACAGAGTTATTCTTGTAAACCTTGAAGAGATTCAATCAATTTGTATTCAATTATTGTACCAATTATGCAACTATCAATGGATTTCTTGAAGAATTTCATCATCCATGAGTAGGTAATCTTTTTTCTTGGGGAATTATGTAGATTGGCACTTTCTTGAGACTTTTTTTTTAATTTCTTTCATGTAGTTACTTTCTTTTGAATGTTCTTGTTGAGATTTAGAGTATAATTGGTTAAGAATGAATTGAAAACTCAATATTAATCAATTTTTGTAAAAAAATTACATAGTTCTATAAAAAATTTGTAATTAGGGTTGCAAGAATTAGTAGTCTTGATAGAAAATGTGGACTTCTTTTCCTCTTTTTTTTAAAGAATCTATTAATTAAGAACATTCATGCAATCAATCTTGAATTTTCGGTTTTTTGATTTCAAGATTTGGAATAGATAAGAAAACCCATGAGTTTAATGCAATTTAGGGATTAATTATGAAATGTCTTTAGGAAGCAATTAAAACTTAGATTAAGTTCAATTGTCAAATTAGCTAATTAGGGCATTAGGAATTTATTCTTTATGAACTATTGAATAATCTAGTTACACGATTCTTTGTTAAGTCAATGATAGAATTGCCCAATTGAATCTTATCTCATAATCTCTCTTACTTCTCTCATTACTAAATTTTCTATATCAATTCTTGCCTTTTCACTTAGTTAGTTTCTAGTTCTTTAAAACAACACCCTCTAGTTTAAATTTTTGCATTTTGGAATTCAATTAGTCTATTTTAAACCAATTAATAGAGATTCTCTTAGGATTGACCTCTTACTCCACTATTGATATGTACTAGTTTTAGTTGTAGCTAGAGTATTATAAATTATATTTGTTTTGAGTAAGATAAAATTTACGACACCTATTTTAGTTTAAACAACGTTATAAAATCCTACGGTCCTAACAAATAATGTTTTGTTCCTTACTCTAAAAACAAATAGTAAAGTGAAGTACGAAGTCGAACCACAGAGAGTCACGAAGATTTCTAAATCAAAAAGCTTATAGACGATAACCAAAGTGATGAGTAATTGCAAAATGAATGTAAAGTGCACAAAATAAAATGAGGATGAGTGAATGTATGAGATGTAATGATGAATTAAGCACACAGAGTGTTAATTATCAATCAAAGAAACACCTAGCTTGGGTCTATCGAGTCTTTCCTATTCCTTGCAATTCTATCATTGATTCAATCTTATGATAAGCATGAAATTCTACCAATTAACACTTAGCCGTCTCATTTAGAACCCTATATGGAAGCCCATTGAATCGAGTTAATCAAGAATTTAAATGAGAAACCCCTCCTAAACAATCAATTAACATGCATTAAAGACAAGGGTTCACTAAGCCAAATAATCGATTTTCACCGTCTAACTGATTACACAAGTAGGAATTCATGTAGATTAGTTAGAATATGCTTATTAATTGTAATCCGTAACCAATTTAACAATCTAACTTCACCATTGCTTCTTGGCGATTAACATCCGAACAATTACATATTAATAATTAATCTTAAGCTATAAATCAATAAAACATGGCTAATTTATCAAATAATCCCATACTAAAAAGATTGAAGAATTAATATAGATGAAATCCATTAAAAACCAGACGAATCTCAACAAGTTTAATGCCAAAATCTCGAGAACATACAAGGAGTAGAAGAAGAACTCTAAAACCCAAGCTAAGTACTTATCTCTTGCCTCTAATCATCTTCAAAGTTAAGTATATGAAATTTAATAATGATCAAAGAGTAAAAGAATAAATTTTTATAGTGGAGAGAAGAAGAAAATTGGAGCAGAAGAGAAAAAATGGCGTGAACCCATGACAAATCAGGCAAAAATTATCTTTTATATAAAAAATGTAGCATTGCTAAGCTAGGGAGAGTGTATCAAATCAAGGGTGCGTTCGCATCTACCATGTCCGTCAAGATCCGGAGCATTGCGATGCTCTCGCCTTAGTTGTTTTTTGTCTTCAAGCGTGATGACATGCAGAAATGCATGCCATCTTAGTCTTTTTACTTAGAATTATGAAGGTTGTTAGGCAGAATATGCGGCAATCATGTTAGGAATTCACGAGAAAAAGAGCTTGCGTCGATCAGTATGATGAATCTCAGCTAACCTGTTACTTTGCGTTAATTATGTGTTCAATATTCTATTTTTGTAGACAATCCAGGAAATGAACGCAAACGCAGAAACCGAACCACTGTATAGACGACCGTATGCGGAGAAACACTCCATCGCAAAGCCGAACGCATCAATCAATGCATGGATGTTGCGATAATCATCCGTATGTGTTCATCACATGGGAGTTGCGCTCGTCAAGCGATTGCGATCATCATGTAGAGTTTGCAGTATTAAGCAAATGCGGCCATTGAATGATTGTGGCTACGTGACAATGCAAACTAATGGGATCAACACAAGTAGGTGGAATGAACGCATCAACGCATCTACCTCGAGAAAATCCAAAAGATGATGTTGACATTTCATTTACCACGCTGTTGGTGGCAGAAGTTTAGAAAAAAACTAACGCATCGAACATCAGACTCAGAGTAGTCCAATTAATGTTGTCTGTGACCAAGCTCTATAAATAGAAGTCAACGAGTTGAAATTCAAGTTATCCAGAGATTATCCCTCAAATCGGGGATTTTCCCCGCGATCCAAACAAACACGTGAAAAGATGGTTGAGAGTTCTTCACCTCCTTCATCCATTCTGAGTGACGACTAGAGCCTTCGACCGGAGCTAGATCTCGAGAGAGTCAGCTCCTCTTCCCATCCATGTCACCACCGGCAGCCTTGATGCACATCCACTGGGAGCAAATCTTTGCTTCCAGCCGGTCATTTCCTTTTCCTTTCTTTTCTCATATTGTATTGTATGACATTTTGGAATTAGGGAATTAATACAATCTGTTTTTCAATGCATTTCTCTGTTCCTTCGACTCCATCTCCATCTTCTTTGCTTAGCATCTTTACTTTTATTGCAACACTTAGTGAGATTGCTTGGGTATTGCATACTTAGTCATGTGGATTAAGGATATGAAGCATGTAGCAACCCATCGAGAGGTGTGCGTTACGTGAGTGTGTGAGTAATCTTATTTGCTTAGTGTGAAGCTGCTACAACACCTGTCTATAGGCTAACGCATTGCTTGTCTATGAGTGAAGTCAGCAACAATCAACTAGGAGGGTAAGTGGTTGGTCACATTAAGCAAGGTATGTATTGTTCACTAGAGATATGAGTAATCTTGCGTCAACCAAGTTCATTTGTTTGTCTTGTTTTATGTTGTGCCCAACACTCCTTTAGAGCTACTCGAGAGAGAGTCTAAAGAAAGAACTTAATGACTCGAGAGAGCTAGGTTAGAATCTAGACTCGAGAGAGCGAGATTAAATCGACATAAGCAAGAGATAGGAACTTAGAGATAAGCTATGTTTGTCAACACTGCATCGCATGCACCCTAGGAATAGGTATGATATTATGTGGTTGCCTTATTTGTGTGTGTCACTCTATCATCGCATAAATAAGAATAGAGGCTTATGTGTAGGTCTATAGACTTATCGCATATATCGCATGCGTTCTAGTATTAGAATTCGTAGCATTCGCACCGAGAGGTGGTTTACTATTGTATGTGTGTTGCATGATCACATTGGTTGTTGACTAAGGTTGTCCTTGCGGTTACTCTTAAGGGTTGCAATGAATTCATCTCCGAAATTTATCTATTTTCCCATACATTTATTTCATGTCAAGTGTTGTCGGATCTCTACCTTTCATGCATATTCTCATTGTGTTTTCTGTTAGATAGGAGTAGGAGTAGGATTAACTTAGCAACATCCCCTCCATTCTTTTATTTAAACCACCACAGGCACATCACCACAATCATATATCTACAAGTCCCTGTGTTCGACCTCGGATTACCCGAGAAACTTGCATTGAAATTATACTTGGTTCCATCACAAGAAAACTTATGTAGCTATGCCCCTTGCTTCTAAAAAATAAACAGCTACTTCATTCAAGCATAGCACTATGTTCTCTTTAGACTAATTTTGTAATTTCACGGTCTTCTTTCTCCCTTGGTGCATTTGAGCTCCACTTTTGACCGTTTAGCACCTTTCCACACCCGAACATCTTGGTATACCTTTTAGACACTCGAGATTTATAAAATCATCAATGAAGCACATTAAATAGACCAATGATCCCGAATTAAATAGAGGGAGATAGTACATTTACATTCATTCATTAAAAGAAATTCTAAAATTTCAACTACAAATTATCCACAAAAATATCAACAATAATCATCAACAATATTTAACCACAAGCCTCCACTTCTACAATTCCACAAACTGCGATTTGTGGGAGATGGCAGTTTGTGGAAGGATTGAGCGACGAAGGCTGTGGGAAAGGCGTGTGTAGTGAAGGACTTTGTTGGAGATGAAAAAAATAAATAAATTTAAAAGGGAATTCTAAGGTTTTATTTGACATTCTTGACACCATTGAGAAATGTGTAACCTCTCCCGATGCTAAAATAAGATAGTTGATGTGTGAACGCAAGCGTACGTATCTATGTAATAAATCCCAAAATAGGGCATTGTTCTCAGGGATCGGCGTGAGCAATTTTTCCTAAGCTTAGCTATCACAATTCTTTGTCAATTTTATCCAGGCAACCAAAAGATTATTTTTATTAATGACTACAAAGGACAAAAATTCAATCACACACAAATACAATTCAAAGCGAAACTGATCAAGGGTGTTGTTTCATTTAGGAATTACAATAAGTTATGACATGCAATTCATTGAAATCGATAGACTGAGGCTAGAAGTTCTAAAATCAGGAAATCTTCTCTCAAGCTCAAACCTTCATAATAACTAACTATCGACCCGAATCTCTTCTATCGCTTCATTAATTACAACATTAAGACCCTTCAATTGCATCCTTTATTATTCTAAATTCATTCTCATTCAATTTCGAATAATAATCTAAATTACGGGGCCCAACAAATTAAATTCTCTCTCGAGACATCTAATTAACTTAAGTTCATTCAATTAATGGCCAGTTAACCGAATGCATTAAGCATAAAAAAATTAGAAATCTATGCAAATTCAATCAATTGTAAATTCAAATACTCAAAGTAACATCCCTAAAATCCACAAATACCCCAGAAACATAGTTTAGCCACGCATGATTCTAACAACAATAACCAACAAATAATCAGTCATCATGGCAAACAATAATATAAACATAGAAAAACGATCTCCCCTCAATAGGATCGAATCCCAATCACGATCTCCTTGACTCTAGCCACGAATTACAGATTAGTCTTCAACAAAATGCACATTCTTGATCAATTCTTCCTGCCACAATCTGCCTAAAAATGCTCTTGACACAACCTTCAATCAAAATCTTGAGTCTTCAGCCGAAACGGTTCGAAATTGCTCTGATTTTTCTCTATACAGACTTGAATTTTTTAGTAAAAACCTCTAAAAATTATCTCCCCAGACCATGCAATGCAACAATGTTTTTATAATGTCCTTGTAGCATTACAACACTACAAACCAGCTTTGCAACGCTAACGTCATGCCAGTCACGTAGAGTTCGTAGCGTTGCGACGTTGCCTTATTCCCAATTGCTCTCGAGTCTGCAGCGTCAGGGAACAGCATTACAACGCTAGCTTCCCTGAATTGTCTTCTAAAATTGCCTCCTTTCTTGCCCCATTGATCCTTGGTTTCTTCCTAATTCCATAGCCAACCCATAGTTGCTCAAATTGGGAGTTTTGCCTCGGGTTTTTGATCATTTTTGCACAAATTGCTCTTGATGCTTAGTTTCTTGAAATTACTCAATAAACCACATCAAATTAAATAAAACTAGCAATAGTAGTTCTAAATTTGTAGGTAATAAAAGCACTTTTTAGATGCTTTTCACCACCCCAAACTTAAAACTTTGCTAGTCCCGAGCAAAGAAAAGAAAGAAACACAAGGTAGGGAATAATGAATACTGAAATGAAAAGGTTCTAAACATGCATTCTCTTATTCCGATTTCATCAGCTTCTCAACATATACAACACTCTTCCATAGAAAAATTAATACACATCCTAAACATTGAGAGTTTCTAAAGCCAAAACTTTTTATCCCCTGTGTATGTGCATGACTCCTCCTTTAATTCAAAACTCAACAACTAACATAAGATTTAATTAAGCTTTATCAGTTTTCCCCCTAATCTAGCTCAAGCATCAATCAGCAATCATCACCACACTCAAGGAAGTAATATGTCCACTAAGGTGCCTTATTTCTTTTCTTATTTTTAACAATAAAAAGGGCCCTAAACTTGGGGCACTAGCTTTCACACATCCACTGTAGGGAACCATACCTAGTCAAATCCCAAGTGTCCTAACTGATCACAGCAAAGGCAGCTCTTTTTACCCTCCAATCATGCATACATATTACAAGTTTAAAATAATAAAAAGATATTTCTTTTAAGCGCAAGAGCGCACACTCTATTTTTTTCTCAAAGGCAATACTAATATTCTTTTCTTTCTTCTTAGTCTAACAATACAAACAATTATGTCAGACACTCTTCTAACCAGTGGGGCCTTTCGAGGTGACAACCAACTTGTCTTAAATTAATGCTTTGTTCAGTTAGAGGTTCTAAATTAAAGTGGTTCATGCTCAAGATAACAGAGGATACAAAGGGGGATTCAAAACAAAGAATACTCAAGACAAGACTATGTTATCCAAATTTACTTTGAAGCATGGCATACATCATGAGTGACTCATCAACCATCGTCATAAGAGAAAGCAACTGATAACTGGCAGAAATGCCAATTATTACAAGCCTTTTATTTAGAATCATGAGGGCTAATAAGTAGAAAATGCGGTGATAATAATTAGAATTTGCGAAATTTTGAGTTTTGCGTCAATTAGCACCTAAATCCTCACTGACCCCAATATTATGCGTTACTCCATGCCAAAGTGTCTATTTTTGTAGCTATCGTAGGAATCAAATGCATGAATTTGATATCGCAAACAAATGCATGCGCTGAAGCTAGGCGATCGCAAAGACAAACGCATGAGCTAAGAAATCGCAGACGGTAATCACATGCATCCAACGCATGGAAGTTGTGGTAATCACATGCGTCTAACACATGGGAATTGCAGTGACCAAATGGAGATTGCGGTCACGGAGTGATAGCCATAATAGAAGATCGCAAGGTGGGTAGAACGCGTTGATAACTTCAGCTAAATTAAGCTCGGATGCATACCTTGGGAGTATCGATAAGATAAGGCGATGTGACAATGGCCATACCACGACAAAAGTAGCAGTGAGCCATACCGTCATCATTATAGCTGTCGGCGTCCAAACTCTATAAATAGCCCTTGGGACCTTCATTTTAAGACATCCGAATTTTTGCCTCAAGGCAAAGATTTGTGATCACAGATGAGAGCTTGAAAGAGATTTTCAGTGAGAATTCTTCATCTCCACAACCCAGATCGAGTGACAATCGGAGCATTCGCCGGAGGTAGAGCTTGAGAGAGACATCTCCACTATTCAACCATGGCACCATCGGCAGCCTTGACGCCGAGTCCTTCCTTTCTCTTTTAATCTCTGTGTTGTATTACATTTTAGCTTAAGTTATTAAGATATTTTGTAATCAATGCAAATCTTAACTCCTTCATTGTCGTCTTCTTCATCATCTTCATCTATATCATAGCTTATCTTTAGCGTTTATTTATCAAAGACAATCGCATACTTAATTGTGTAGCCTAGAGATAGGACGCATGAAGCAACCCACCGAGAGGTGTGCATTGTGCGAGTATAGTGAGTTAATCCTCTTTCCTTGGTGAAAGGTTGTAGCAGCACTTATCTATGGGATGTTGCATTGCTTGTCTATAAGTTAAATAGCCGCGTCTAACTGCTTGAGAAGGTAAGAGATGGAATGCACTAAAGCAAAGTTCACATTGTTCCTAAAGATAGGCACAATCTTATGCTCGACGCAACCATGCACTATAGAGATATAGTCATGTGGCTGACCACCGAGAGGTGTGCGACGCGTTAGTGCAATGAGCTAGGATTACTCGAGCGATTTAAGATGATAAACATTACTATGCGTTAATGGTTGTTGTGTCTCTACTTATTCTCATTGCAAGTCTTCTATTACTCAATTTGTTTAGTTAGGAGTAGGAATAGTTTGTACATCCATTAAACTTATTTTTATTTTTCTTTTCATCGCCTCAAACGCATTGCTTCACAAGAATTATTGAGTGACAAGTCCCTGTGTTCGACCTCGAAGTACTCGAGAAACTTGCGTTTATGTTATACTTGGTGCGAGTGTAAGAAAACGTGTGATAGGAATGCGTGCTCATTACATATTAGTTTAACGTATCTTCATTCCGACGCATGACGTCAGACGCATGGGTGCAAATGCATAGGCCATGTCAAACGCATGAATTCATGTACAACCCCATTCGTCCTTAATAAATAAATAAAGCAATCCGTTCCTAAATATCCAACAGGAACCAAAGAATATAAATGAATCAGTCTCAGTATTCTTCCTAACCAAATTTGAAGACAATTTTCAAAAATTTCAATTTTTTCTCAAAATCAACAATAACATGCATATATCAATCAACTCAAAAACAACATGCATAACAACTCAAATTTCAAGCACAACGTACGCCCTCAACCCAAACTTAAAAATGCATTGTCCTCAATGCATAACATCTAAAACAATCACACATCAAATGAGTGATACAAGCCTGGGTTTGACTGGGGATCCACGAATTTGGATGGTAATCTGGTGCTTGAAAAAAAAAATAAATAAATAAATAAAATTGAGCATCATCTCCAACCTGGGGATCAAAAGAAAAAATGAAATAAAACTGGAATACTTGGGTTGCCTCCCAAGAAGTGCTTAGTTTAATGTCCTTAGCTAGACTAGGTCTCCAATACAATCAAACTTTCAAGGTGGCTTCATCATTCCATACATTAAAGCACCTGAGATGGAATATTTTCTTCCACATTGGCATTCACATAGAAGATTAGTCGAACAACAATCACTAGAAAATGCATAATCCTCTTTCCCTTTGTCCATGAGTTCTATATCTCCTTTTCGAATATATTTAGAAAATTTATCTTACCTTCCTTGGAAGATTGTTCAGGACTAGTTACCTTTTCCTTTCCCTTTCCTTTACCAAGGGACTGCCCAAAATTTTCACAAACAACTTCATTGATCTCTTGGCACGAACTTACAGGCTCCTCAGGCTTAGAAGAACGAAAAATGTTGAACTTCATTTTCTCATCATTCACCCGAAGTGTAAGCTCGCCATCATATACATCAATTAATGCTCTGCCTGTGGCTAGGAATGGCCTTCCAAGGATGATGGAAATTTCAGAGTCTTCTTCCATATCTAGGACCACGAAATCTATTGGGAAGATGAAATTATCAATTTTAACAAGAACATCCTCTACTACACCACGAGGGTAAGTGAGGGTACAATCTGCTAGCTGCAACGATATCGCCATTGGTTGTCCTATGTCCAGCTTCCTGTACAAAGATAAAGGCATCAGATTAATTTAGGCTCTTAAATCACATAAAGCTTTGTTTACCGTTAGATTCCTTACAGAGGCAAACCTTCGAACGCAGTTCCAACTTCTTTGGGTTAGTCGCTAGCACATGTGTCGGACAGCCCCAAATCCTGAAGTGGTGTAAACTACCTTTACGGCCTCTCCATAACTCAAAAGGTATTTCAGAAACACTTTTCAAGGGAACTTGTTCAGGATATAAAATGCAGTCTGCACTGCATAACCCCAAAACGAGTCTGGAAGATGAGCAAACTCATCATAGACCGAACCATGTCTAACAAGGTCCTGTTTCTCCTTTCTGATACACCATTCTGCTGAGGTGTACCTGGGGTCGAGAGTTGGGATGCAATCACATATTCTATTATATAGTTATGGAATTGGAGGTCCATATACTCTCCACCACGATCAGATCGTAGCGTTTTTATCTTCTTACCTAACAAGTTTTCAACTTCAGCCTTATACTCCTTGAACTTGTCAACAGATTCAGACTTACATTGCATTAGGAAGAGATACCCAAACCTTGAATAATCATCTATGAAAGAGATGAAATATTCATACCCACCTTGAGCTCTTACATTCATCGGACCACAGAGGTCTGAATGTATAAGCTCCAAGGCTTCCTTGGCTCTGTAACCTTTTCCAGTAAAAGGTCGTTTGGTCATCTTGCCTTCAAGACATGATTCACATACCGGTAAGGAGTTTTCTTCTAAACTCTTTAGAAGTCCACTTTTCTCCAACTTCTCAATCCTATTGAGGTTGATGTGACCTAACCTAAGATGCCAAAGATGGGCGTTTTTCTTTGGAGAAACCTTTGGTCTTTTAGTTGTTGTTGCCATACTGAACATTTCAGTATTAAATAAGGCTTTTATGACTAATGACCTTAGTATATATAAGTTATTTTCCATTGAACCATAACCAATCTCCATTCCATTCTTGAAAATAAACACTTTATTCTCAGAAAAAGAGACGGTGTAGCCTTGTTCAATGAGACAAGAAACCGAGATTAAGTTCCTCTTAATATGAGGAACTACAAAAACATTATCCAGTAACAGATAACGTTTCTTGTCAACAAATAACTTCAGCCTGCCTACAGCAACAGTGAAACAACCTCACCATGACTGACTCGAAGAGTCATCTCTCCCTGTGGCAACGTTTGCCAGGAACTAAATCCTTGGTAAGAGGAACTGACATGATTGGTAGCACCTGAATCAAGGATCCAGGCAGAATCATCATTCTCTACCAGACATGTCTCCAAGACCAATAAATCATATTTACTGTCTTGTCTCCTCTTTTGGAGAGTAGTGGGATGGAGGTCGTTTGCCACGAAATTCGTTTCACACGATTCTTTCCACTGTAATAAATCGGTCATTTTTAAAAGCTTTAAACGGAAATACTAACGAGTTGTTGAAAAGAAAAACACATTGACCTACGTTAGGTTTTAAGCAAATACCCGTTGTAAAACAAAACAACATCCAATAAGGTTTTAGCAAAACTAACATGAACCCTGTG
>NW_028326279.1:0-32417 GCF_027475165.1 Benincasa hispida
AAAAATTTTAAAACTATCAATGATAGATGCTGATAGACTTCTATCTGTGTCTATCAGTGACATTGATAGACTCATCTATCAATGTCACTGATAGACACTGATAAATGTCAACCAGTATCTATCAGCAATTTTGTTCCATCTCGTAAATACTTTCAACAATTTTACAATTTGAAATAATTTTCTTTTAAAAAAAAGCTAAGCCAATTTTGTAAAAATTTGTTAAGGTTTAAAAGGGTAAAGGTTATTGAGAATGAGAGAAAATATATGCATGTAAGAAACAACTAAATTAGAGGAAATAAATAAATAATAAAAAATAGGGTAAAGTCAATAGATTATGAAAATGTATATGAATGAATATGATCGGTTTGTTAAGTACCATAATCAAATCAAGGAGTTAAAGAATTAGAATGATTTGAATTATTTTTTTTAAAAGTGTTTAATGTTTAAGAAAAAAATAATTTTTATTAGGTGTAAAAGCATGTTTTAAGACTTTTTTTTCCTCACTTATTTGTTTTTATGATGAAGTTTGAGAAAGTTAAAATCATCTTTGAGATAAATTTTTGAAATAGAAGAAAAATGAGTTTGGTGAACATGACTCAACAGCATAAAAATTCTATTTTTTTTTTTTTTTTTTAATTTTAGAGTTGAAGATTAGAGTCCTCCACTCCACATATTATAATTATTTAAATGATTTTATAAAATTATTTTTTGTGATGAGTCATTTTAATGTTTTCATCTTAAAAAGTAATCAAATGAGATTTTGAATTATTGGCATTTAGTTTTAAAATTTGTTTTATAATCTTCACATCACTCCCAAAAAAAATCTAAGAAATTAGTATTTTTTTCACGTTCTTCTTGGTCAATCACTTGACCGAAAAATCAATCTTCATTGACTAGAAATTATTAAGGCAAATGATAACTATTTACATTTTATGTTAAATTTGATTTTTAAGAATTAAACTTACAGAACTACTTTTATTCATTGATTTCTTTGTTTGCTTTATTTACTTTTTAGTATTGTTTTAAGAAATCAAGTCAAATTTTAAAAATTAAAACAGAAATATATATTTTTTAAAATAATTTTGTTAACAATTCAAATATTTTGTTGTTGTTGGAAAAAACTAAAACTATGATAGAGAAATTTGAAGAAAACGAGTCTAAATTTTAAAAAATTAAATAGTTATCGAACGAGGTCTAAATAACTGTGGGCTTTACCTATATACACCATTACCAAACAATCACTATTTTAAAACATACGTAATTTCGAACATTCTAAAATTTCTTCCAAATGTATTCATTAGAAAATATTCCTAATTTGTCACCAAATATAAACTTGCCGATAGTTGGGAGAAAGTGAATCTATTGAAAATAGATTTAAAAAAATGGTCTATTAATTTTAATATAATTATGTAGATAAAACATCAATTACCATTTTTAAAATCGATTATGGATAATCTAGACCCTACCATTGTCTAACGAAAAGGGTAAAATAAAAAAATAAAAAAGCAAAGAAAGAGAAGATAAGGATGTGTTGGAAGTTGAAGATAAGATTAGAGAGCATAAAATTCACAAAAGAGAAGAGTATTTGAACAAAGCTAATATTGTTTTTTTCTAATTCAGTTACAAATGGTGGGCCCACTATGGTAAAAACAAATTAATTGTCCCTTTCATTGGGTATTGTTTGTCTTGTTACAACACTAGGGTTGTGAACACACACACACACACACCTATATATATATTGGTCTAAGTTATTTTCTTAATCTTTGGATTTTCGAACTCTATGATTTTAAGGTCCGATGGATGGATGACCTAAAATTGAAGTGAAAATACGATTGTATGTCTTATTTTTCAAAATTAGGGGTTTTTGACATTTTGCTTACATCATATTCGTGTGAAATGACAAAATTCCGAAATCGTCAAATTTGTGACCAATTAAGAGTTGGCATGTGTCTCAAATTAAAATTGAGGATAAATTCTGTGTTTTCGTCGCAGACGTTGATTGAGTAAAATTAATTTCGACCAATTTGACGTTATAATTTGGACGTTGGGCACCCAAATATGGGCTTAAGATGGGCCTAAAATGTAAAAATAGGCCTAAGCCCAGTTAATTGAGCCTAAAGACTAGGCTTAAGTCCAATTAAATTACTTCCAAAAGTCAGACCCATGGCCAATCAAGGCCAGGCCCAAGCCCATGAAGCCCATCAAGGAGCTCTATTAGAAGATCCCCTCATTCACAAAGGTCAGCATTTATAGCACAGAGAGAATTCATCAACACTTCACTATAGACCCACAGCTGCAGTCTTCTCATTATAGATATATTTCTATGTCAATGGATATAGACTAATACTAGCAAGATATATTTCTGTGTCCATGAATATAGTACCAATTCTAACAAGTAGTCCTTTACGTGTGTTTGTAACTCCAACTAGGTCAAATTACCGTTTTAACCTTCGGTGTGTCAATGAGAGGGTAGAGTCCTTTGTTCAAGTTCTAGAGACACCACTTGAGGGAACACTCATCTACTTACCCTCAAAGAGGGAAGGAGTGAATTCTATCTTGTACTATTATGTTCCCAACTCCCCACTCTGTTTTATTATCCCCAAAATAGTAGGCATATTGGGTCAGCGAATTGGCCACCTTCACCCACGCAAAACAGAGGAAAATTCCTCGTGAACAAGAGTTCATAATATACTCAGGATTAAGACTAAGTCGCCTAAGTCAACTTTCTCTAATTTCTTTACGATGATTTTCATCTATCTTATAAAATATACGGATTCATAGTCAACTTTCTGAAACATTTTTTTAAAAAAAGAAATAAACTTTTATTTTTTTATTTTAAAGTAGATAACAAAATTAAAGAAAGAAATAAGTGGAAGTAGCATTTCATTTGATTTTAAAAATCTAAGAATTTAATAAATAAATAAATAAAATTTTTTATACCAATTTGATTTTGGATCTTTCATTTTTTACAGTTAAGCTTAGTAAACATTCTTCTATATATTAATTTCTTTGTTTTGTTATTTAACTTCAAAAAGAAAAAAAAACTAAGCCAATTTTAAAAAAGAAATAAATGAATGTAGTATTCTTAAGATTTGATTTTCAAAATCTAAAAAGTAAAAAAAAAAAAGAAAAGAAAAGAAAAGAAAAGAAAAGAAAAAATATTAAGACCTACCAATTTAATTTATAATTTTCGATTTTTAAAATTAAATTTAATAAACACTTTTCTACCCATTGATTTCTTTTTTTTTTTTAATTTAAAAAATGGTTATTTTCGAATATAGAAAAATAAATAAAAATGTTTACAAAATATAGCAAATTTTAGATCTATCAACGATAGACACTGATATATTTCTATTAGTATCTATCAGCGTCTACCATTGATAGTTCTAAAATTTTGTTCCATCGTGTAAATTTTTTCAACAATTTTACTATTTGAAATAATTTTCTTTTTAAAAAAAACTAAGCAAAATTTTGAAAAATAATAAATGGTTTTTTAAAAATTTGTTATGGTTGAAAAGGTATAGGGTATTGAGAATGAGAGGAAATACATGCATGTAAGAAACAACTAAATTAGAGGAAATAAATAAATAATAAAAAGTAGGGCAAAGTCAATAGATTATGAAAATACATATGAATGAATATGATCAATTTGTTAAGACCCATAATCAAATCAAGGAGTTAAAGAATTAGAATGATTTGAATTTTTTTTTTTAAAGTGTTTATTATTTAAGAAAAAAATAATTTTCATTAGGTGTTAAAGCACGTTTTAAGACCTTTTTCCTCACTTATTTGTTTTTATGATGAAGTTTGAGAAAGCTAAAATAATGTTTGAGATAAATTTTTGTTGAGTTAGAAACTTTATATTTTATTTTTTGTTATAATGAATGGGTCTCAAAGTTTGTTATGCCTAGAAGATAAATTGATTCATTAGTGTCGTGTTAATATCCATTCATATATTACATTTATAAATTTATCCTATATATGAAAAAAAAAATGTTATTAGGAGAAACTCTTTACCTATACATATTGCCTTTATATTTTTAGTAAATTTATGTGTTACACTTTACCTATGGGAGTCAACTTTTCACGTGTAGTTGTTCATTTAAAGAATAATGAAGGAGACGTTTCAAATCTTCACAAAACATATTTTTTTTATAAAAAGAATTTAGGTCGAATAAGTACCATTGGTGCAAACTCTCTAAGATGGAATGCCATAATAAAATTTGTTAAATTGTCTAACTTTTAAGAATCAATGATAATTATTAAAACAAACTATATCATATTTATTTATTGCATGCCAAACAAAAACCAATTTTTCTTTTTAAATTAGAAAAGAAAACACTAAATTAAACTCTAAACAAAAATTATATCAATTTAAATCCTAAACTTCCGTAGATATATCAATTTTACACCCTTCATTACGTTCTTTCTAGGCAAATATCGTGTGATACATATAATTTTATCAACAAAACTCCTAAACTTTCATAAACAAATCAATTTAGACTCTCATCTAAAACTTCTTTTGAAAAGTGTCCATACATCAAGTTTAATCATCTATTTTATTAATTCAACATCTCGAAAAGTCTACACACGTATAATAATGATGCATCGACAATTTTCAAATGTAATCTTAATAAAGAGTTAAATAATTGATTCACTTATAATAATTTAAAAGATAATTTTTTTAAAAAAAATTATATAATTCTTACAATATTTTTTAAATCAAATCTAAAAAGAGACGATTAATCGGTAAATTTATAAAATTCAAGATTTAAATAGGTATAATTTAAGGGATGTAAAATGAAAATTTCTCAAAAATGGATTATAGACAACATGATTTCACATTTTTCTTGAATAGCTAGCCTCACGCACATATGTATAGATTTAAAAATCTTCCACGTGGTCTGTCATGCATACATTTCCGGAAACCGGTGAGACGTGAGACTGAGAGAGTTGTAATATTTTGGATTTAATTATTCTTCTTTTGGCTTATTCTTCAAAAGAATTTGAGGATTATTCTTTTTAAATAATAATATGGATAATTTGAAATTATCATATATATAAATATATATTTACTAAATCTGTGGATTGATGATGTTTTACTTTATTTGAAAGAGAAAATAATGGTATGAAACAAAATTTAATAATTATTAAGAAAAAAATTAACGATTATCTATGTATTATCCTTACTATGTTTATTAATATTGAAATATATCATAAATAGTTGATTATATGTATTACTTCCATTGACAATAATGATATGATATTTTCATAATTGACCTTCTAATAAAGTCAAAAATGACATAAATTACATATCTAGTACGTTAGTTCTGAAAGATACGATAAGAATGTTGATTTCATGATATTCAGATGTCACATGCAGAACACGACATCATACTATAATAGAATATGTTTAATCAGATTTCCAGAAGTGACATCAATAAAAATAGAAACTTTAAAATCTAACAACTCAAAGCATTCACACTCTTAAAAGTTAAAATAAATATTCTTAAAAGTAATAAATATTCTTAAAAGTTAAAAAATAAATATATTTTTTTTAAACTTTGTATGGTTTGAATATTTATAGCTTTTGTGATATATTCTATTTCTTTTTCTTTTTTTTTTTTACAAGTAAGGTTTGGTAGATTTAATGATTTCTCTAAAGGAGTTTAATTATATAGGCTACACAAATTTTGCTTATAATTAAACATCAAATTTAGGTTTTGGTTATTAATTAGTTTGTTTTGGATTTTGGGCTTTGAAAATTGTGTTTGTTTTCTCCTAATCTTTTTACAGTAATTTTCATTTATCCTAAAGAAAAATTTACATTCATAGCCAACTTTGTGTAGCTCACTCTATCATCCAACTATAGTTTGCCAAAATGAACATAACTTCAACTGGCATAGTGTTTGTATTATTATCCTCAAAGTGAGAGATTCGACTCCCCTGCCCCACATATTGTCAAAAAAAAAAAAAATCATAGTTTGTCACACGATCAACTCTTCTCATATATACATATATACAAACTTGGATGCATCCCGTGTTGTACTCATTTTTGTAAAACTCACTCGAGTATCAACGTGTGCATGGAGATAAGTATAGTGTTGTGGCTGCACTCAAATATTACTCATATAATTGAATTATTTATTTTCTATGGTGAAGTAAGAATAATAAAAAGGATGTGGTTTAGGATGTATACATTTTTGTATAGTTCATCGGTTTGTGATGTGACAAACTTTTTTTCCCAATATATATTTTTTATTTTTTTATTTTTTTGTTATGTGATTTTGGAATGATGAAATAGGATAAATGCAATCCATTGAACCTAAATATGACTTTCCATGAAATAAAATATAATGAGCAATACTTGGTGATTAATATTTGGATGTATCCTATTTCTATGCATCTTACTTTCATCACACATAATAAGAATTACAATATTTAAATAAAGATATAAAAAGAATTTATCACGTAACAAATTATGATAAGATAATTTGGTGGATGCACAAAGATAGATATAGACCCAGATATATCTGAGTAATTTTCATACTGATACAACTTTTCTAATCATATGGTAAACTGTGATTGGACTATTGTGTCAGAAAGATAGGTGGAATGCAGGATGCAGTGGGGTATTTTTCATCTTTAATTACCACTAGTTACTAAAGGACAAAAATGCCTCTAGTAATTTGTTTACCAAGAGAATAAAAAAACTTAGAAAAAGATAAATAAAAATAAAAAGTTTAACCCCAGGGCTTATAAATAAACTCCATTGTTGCACCTTAAAATCAGAGTCCAGAAAGAACAAGAAGAACAAGAAAGACAGAGAGAGCCTCGATGACGAGGAAGAAAGTGAAGTTGGTTTGTATTGCAAGCGATAATGCAAGAAAAGCCAGTTTCAAGAAACGAAGGCTCAGATTGTTAAAGAAAGTAAATGAACTCACCACTCTCTGCGGCGTTTTCTCCTTTGCCGTCGTCAATGGCCCCGACGAGGACCATCCCATCATTTGGCCATCTCTCTCTGTCGCTCAACACCATTTGGCCATCTCTCTCTGTCGCTCAACACCTCTACCATCGCTTTCTCAGCCTTCCGGAAGTCGAACGCCAGAAGAAAATGACGAATCAAGAGACATATTTCAAGGAATGCACCACTAAAGCTCAAGATATGCTAAAGAAACTCATCAAGAAGAATCAAGAACTCGAACTCGATCTTCTGATGCATCAATTGCATCAAGGTCATCATATTTCCCAACTCACCAATGGGGAATTGCTCGCATTGTTCTGGATGGTCGGAGAGAGAATAAGAGACTGCCAAAAACGAATCGAGTATCATCAACAGGTTCATCGTCTTCCTCCTCCTCCTACTGAATTTGTTCCTTCTAACTCTCATCTGCTTGAAATAGGGAGCAATGAGATGGATCTTGTTGATAATGGAAGGAATTTGATGGATCAATGGTTTATTGATATGGTGATGAATTCGAATGATAAAATTGGGGGAAATAGTAGCAATATGGCAGGGGAGTTAGGGTTTGTTCAATCGGAAGTGAATATGGGCGATTTGATGAATAGAGAAAATTTGATGGTGGGAATCAGCGAATTAGGCGGAACGGAAACGATTATTGTTGAAGGAGATGGCGATGAGAACATTTTGTTATCGGAGTGGAATTTTGGGGTAAATGACAATTCTGGAATGTGTGAGATTGAGAAGCTTGTGAACGACATTAATGGCGTTGGTGTTGAGGCTACTGTTAGTCAAAAATGATTATGTATTAATATTAAAATATATTATTAATAATTACAATTAATATTAAAATATATTATTAATAATTACAATTATGTATTACGTTTGATTGATAACGAACGATATGGTATTTCAATAATTGAAAATCTAAACAAGTAAAAAATGACGTAACTTACGTATCTAGTACGTTGGTTTTGAATGACATGATAAGATCATTGATTTTGTGGTATTCAAATGACGCGTGCACAACGAGACATCATATTATTATAGAATATGTCAGGTTAGAGTCTTCACATGCGACATCAATAAAAATAGTAACCCTAAAAAACAACGACTTAAACCATCTAAACTTAAAAACATAAAGGTTGAAAAAACAGTTTTAGTCATTAACTTTTAACGATTTAGGTCGCGTTTAGTAACTATTTGATTTTCTAAAATTAAGCCTATAATTTTTTTTTTTTTTTTGCCTTTGTTTTTTACTTTTTACTAATATTTTTAAAAATCAAGCCAAGTTTTGAAAACTAAAAAAAATCATTTTTAATTTTTTTTAATTTGACTAATAATTCAACTCTTTACCTAAGAAATATGCAAACAATTGTAGAAAAGAGATTACGAAGAATTAGGCTTAATTTTTAAAAATAAAAAATCAAATGGTTACCAAATGAAGTATTAGTCTCTTTTGATTTTAATATATAACAAACACTTATTTTTATATTTTTAATTTTGCAACAATTTAGTCCATATACACTTTCAAATTTTTAACAATTGTACAGGGCAGAGACTACATTATGACAAATGTTAAAATACATATACTAAATTGTTACATAATAAAATTGATGACTAAGACCTCATTTGATAATCATTTAGTTTTTTTTTTAAAAAAAATTAAGCCTATAGTTCTTCCACCTCTAACTTTTTAATTTGTTATCTACTTTTTACTTGTGTTTTCAAAAATCAAGCTGAATTTTGAAAATTAAAATAATAGTTTTAAAGGCTTGTTTTTCTTTTTAGAACTATGCTAAAAAAATCAATTTTTGTACTTGAGAAAGATGCAAATGATTGTAAGAAATTAAGATGAAATATGTTAATTGTCAAAAAACCAAAACCAAAAAACAAAACGATTACCAAATGAGACCTAATTTATTAAAAATAAAAAATATAGAGAGAGAGATGTTGAGGCTTAGTTTGGAGTTGTAGCTTCTAAAATAATTTCTCGTGATTGTAGTTCTAAAAAACAATTGTAAAATGAAGAAAATTAGTAGTATTTGTTCAATTTTAATTTTGAACATGAAAAAGTATGTTAAATTTTTTGGATAAATAATAGTAAATTGTCGTGATGGATAATAATGCCTAAATTAAATAGACCTATTTTCAAAATTTATATTTTATTAAATTATTTAGGAAGCATTTAGGACAAGGGTTATCATCAAAATATAATAACCACCTCTTGCTACAAGAAAACTAATTCAAAACCTCCAATTAACTACAATCATCACTATTTCAAAACCCCCATTTGCTACAGTATTTACTATTTACTACAACTTTTACTATTTTACATTCATCATTTTTTTTATTATTTGCTACAGTATTTACTATTTCCTTCTCAAACTAAAATAGTTTACATCTCAGACACATACTATTATAACCTAAACTAAAATAATCTATACCCAAAGACAAACTATCATAATCCAACTATAACAATCTATAACTATAATAACTAGTTTATTGTCCCAAACGCCTCTTAGATGTTATATCATATATGTTGAAAACTTAAATTTATATATTCTTTGCTCTAAATTTCTTCAAAGAAAAAATATAAGATTATTTTTTAAATATAGGAGAAATATGTGCTATTATGTAAAGAAAAAAATGATAGCATTGCACTAACCAATTTAAAATTTTAGGATATAGATATTCACTGCATAAGGAATATACTAAATATACAAAATAAATCTTAATCTATAAATAATAATATTGAAATTTTGCTTAAAAGTTGGTCATAAACAAATTTTTAAAACGATGAGAACAAATCAGTCTTTTGAAGAGTGTCCATGCATAAACAAACCAATTTAGACTCTCAACTAAAACTTCTTTCGAAGAGTGTCCATGCATCAAGTTTAATCATCTATTTTATTAATTCAACATCTCGAAAAGCCTATACACCTATAAGAATAAAATGCATCGACAATTTAAAACGGAATTATATAATTTTTACAATATTTTTCAAACCAAATCTTAAAAAATATGATTAATCGATAAATTTATGAAAGTTCAAGATTTAAATAGGTATAATTTAAAATGAAAATTTCTCCAAAATAGATTAAAGACAACATGATCTCACATGTTTCATGAATAGCCCTGACACACATATGTATAGATTTAAAAATCTTCCACGTGGCCTATCATGCATGCAATTCCGGAAACTGGTGAGACGTGAAACTGTGAGAGTTGTATTGTAATATTTTGGATTTAATTATTCTTCTTTTGGCTTATTCTTCAAAAGTATTTGAGGAATATTCTTTTTAAATAATATTATGGATAATTTGAAATTATCATATATATAAATATATATATTAAATCTGTAGATTGATGTTGTTTTACTTTATTTGAAAGAGAGAATAATTTAATAATTATTAAGAAAAAATTAATGATTATCTGTATATTATCCTTCTATGTTTATTAATATTGATAAATAGTTGATCATATGTAATACTTTCATTGACAATAATGATATGATATTTTAATAATTGACCTTCTAAACAAGTCAAAAATGACGTAAGTTACATATCTAGTGCGTCGGTTTCAAAAGATACGATAAGAACATTGATTTCATGATATTCAGATGTCACATGCAGAACACGACATCATAGAATATGTTTAATTAGATCTCCAGAAGTGACATCGATAAAAATAGTAACCTGAAAAGCTAACAACTCAAAGCATTCACACTCTTAAAAGTTAAAACAAATATTCTTAATCATGAATATTTATGGAAAGTAAAAATTTAGTCTCTTGATCTTTAGTATGTAACAATTTATAGTGTGTTTGGGGCGAAGACTATCCTAAGATTATAATAACTACTAAAGTAAATACTATTTTGTATTCCCCAATTAGTTACAGTCAATATTATTTCTAAACCCTCATTTTCTATAGTATTTACTATTTATTATGGCTTTTACTATTTCACATTCATATCTTTTTATTCATTGCTACAGTGTTTACTATTTCTTCACAAATTAAAATAGTTTACACTTCAAACACATACTATTATAAATCAAGCTAATATAATCTATACCCCAAACACAAACTATTATAACTTAACTATAATAACCTAGGACTATAATAATCAACTCTTTGCCCCAAACGCCCCTTAGTCTATACACTTTTAAATACATAACGATTGTTCAAGATACAGATGACATCATTACAAATTTCAAAATACAAGTACTAAATTATTATAGAACAAAAAATATAGAGACAAAATCATGAGGTGTTTTCAAACAAAGGAAAATGAACCAACTTATTTACAAATATAACAACTCGTTACTATCTATCAGTGATAGATCACGAGATTGATGTCCATCGTGATCTGTCGTCCATTGATAGATGTCTATCGCGATCTATCACTGATAGACAGTAATATTTTGTTATACTAAAAATATTTTCAAGAGTTTTACCATTTAAAACAATTACCCTTAAATACATTACCCACTAAAATTTAGCAATTAAATTATTACTTTCATAAAATTCACTATCGTTTAATTGAGATAAAATACCTGCCTCGAAATTCACGAAAGGAAAGAAATCATATTACAAATCTCGGTACATTTCATCACTAAAGAAGAGAAGATATTTTAACCTTTGGTACTCATAGCCTTAAAATTATAAAAGATTAATGGCAATAAGAACAAAAGAAAAAGAGAAAAAGAAAATGTAATAATAGATAATAAAAAAATTTAAAAATAATGATAATTTTTTCACATAAAAACAAAGAAAAGAAAAAAGCAATAGTTCAACCAATTGTCTCAAATATCAATGCAAACTTAACCGTAATTACCATTTCACACCTAATATAATATATAAATATATATTTTTGGCATAATAAATAATAATAAAGTTCGTTTTTAGTCAAAATGACAACTCATAATGATATAGTAATATTTAATTTTGGGTTAATTGCTATATAACTACCCCTACTATTCCAGATTTACCTTTTGACAACTCATCTTCATTCACCAATCACAATTCCAATGTTGACTGACAAAAATATGAATTTTTATTTCGAAAATAAATTGTTTAAATTTCTTTCTTTTTTTTTTTTTATAACTTTGTAGGGTTTGAATTTTGTATAGCTTTTGTGATATATTCTATTTATTTTTCTTTTTCTTTTTTTTTTTTCAAGTAAGGTTTGGTAGATTTCATGATTTGTCTAAAGGAGTTTAATTATATAGGCTACACAAATTTTGCTTATAATTAAACATGAAATTTAGGTTTTGGTTAATAATTAGTTTGTTTTGGATTTTGGGCTTTGAAAATTGTGTTTGTTTTCTTCTAATCTTTTTACAGTACTTTTCATCCATCCTTAAGAAAAATTTGCATCCATAGCCAACTTTGTGTAGCTCACTTTATCGTCTGACTATAATTTGTCAAAATGAACATAGCTTCAACTTGCAAAGTGTTTGTATTATTATCCTCAAAGTGAGAGATTCGACTCCCCTACCCCACATATTGTCAAAAAAAAAAAAAAAAAAAATAGTTTGTCACACGATCAACTCTTCTCATATATACATATATACAAACTTGGGTGCATCCCGTGTTGTACTCATTTTTGTAAAACTCACTCAAGTATCAACGTGTGCATGGAGATGAGTATAGTCTTGTGGCTGCACTCAAATATTACTCATATATCTATATTGAATTATTTATTTTCTATGATGAAGTAAGACTAATAAAAAGGATGTGGTTTAGGATGTATACATTTTTGTATGGTTCATCGGTTTGTGATGTGACAAACTTTTTTTTCCCAAAATATATTTTTGATTTTTTTTGTTTTGTGATTTTGAAATGTTGAAATAGGATAAATGCAATCCATTGAACCTAAATATGACTTTCCATGAAATAAAACATAATGAGCAATACTTGGTGATTAATATTTGGATGTATCCTATTTCTATGCATCTCACTTTCATCGCACACAATAAGAATTAAAATATTTAAATAAAGATATAAAAAGAATTTATCACGTAACAAATTATGATAAGATAATTTGGTGGAAGCACAAAGATAGATATAGACCCAGAAATATCTGAATAATTGGGCTTTTAAAATATTTGTTTGTTATGGATTTTGGGCTTTTAAAATTGCATTTGTTTTCTCCAAATCTTTTTAAAATAATTGGGCCTAAAGATCACGCTTAAGTCCAATTAATTAAGCCCAAAGGCCAGACTCAAGTCCAATTAAATTAGGCCCAAAGGTTAGGCCCAAACCCATGAAGCCCATTAGGGAGATCTATAAATTGAGAAGCTCCCTCATTTGCAAAGGTCAGCATTTCTACATTTCGAGAGCCAGAGATAATTCATCAACACTCAATAAAGACAGCATGTTCGTAACTCCAACTGGGTCAAATTACTATTTTACCCTTGGGTTACCTCTGACTCCTTAAGTACCAGTGCTCCTCTAATGAACAACATGTTTATGATCCAACCAATAAATAGAAATGCTTTTCGAGTCAATGAGAGGGTATGGCCCTTTGTTCAAGTCCTGGAGACACCACTTGAGGGAACACTCATCTACTTAATCTCAAAGAGGTAATAAGTGAATTACATCTTGTATTATTATGTTCCCAACTCCCCACTCGGTCTCATCCCAAAATGATAGGCATATTGGGTCAGCGAACTGGCCACCCTCACCCATGTAAATCAAATGACAATCCCTCACAAAAAGGAGTTCATAATATACTCGGGATTAAGACTAAGTCGCCTAGGTCAACTTTCCCTAATTTCTTTATGATGATTTTCATCTATCTTATAAAATATACAGATTCATGGTTAACTTTCTAAAACAATTTTTTAAAAAAGAAATAAACTTTTCTGTTTTTGATTTTAAAGTAGATAACAAAAATAAAGAAAGAAATAAGTGGAAGTAGCGTTTCATTTGATTTTCAAAATCTAAGAATTCAATAAATAAATAAATAACCAAAACCCTTTTTTCATACCAATTTGATTTTGGATCTTTCATTTTTTACAATTAAGATTAGTAAACATTCTTCTACATATTAATTTCTTTGTTTTGTTATTTAACTTCAAAAAAAAAAAAAACTAAGCCGATTAGAAAAAGAAAAAAGATTAAGACCTACCAATTTAATTTATAATTTTTTAAAAATTTTAAATTTATAAATACTTTTCTACCCATTGATTTTTTTTTTGTTATTTAAATTTAAAAAATGGTTGTTTTCAAATATATAAAAATAAATTAAAATATTTACAAAATATAGTAAAATTTTAGAACTATCAATGATAGATGCTGATAGACTTCTATCTGTGTCTACCAGTGACATTGATAGATTCGTCTATCAATGTCACTGATAGACACTGATAAATGTCAACCAGTATCTATCAGCAATTTTGTTCCATCTCGTAAATACTTTCAACAATTTTACAATTTGAAATAATTTTCTTTTAAAAAAAAGCTAAGCCAATTTTTTAAAAATAATAAATGATTTTTAAAATTTTTTTAACGTTTAAAAGGGTAAAGGGTATTGAGAATGAGAGAAAATATATGCATGTAAGAAACAACTAAATTAGAGGAAATAAATAAATAATAAAAAATAGGGTAAAGTCAATAGATTATGAAAATGCATATGAATGAATATGATCGGTTTGTTAAGACCCATAATCAAATCAAGGAGTTAAAGAATTAGAATGATTTGAATTATTTTTTTTAAAAGTGTTTAATGTTTAAGAAAAAATCATTTTTATTAGGTGTAAAAGCATGTTTTAAGACTTTTTTTTTTTCCTCACTTATTTGTTTTTATGATGAAGTTTGAGAAAGTTAAAAATCATCTTTGAGATAAATTTTTGAAATAGAAGAAAAATGAGTTTGGTGAACATGACTCAACAGCATAAAAATTCTATTTTTTTTAAAAAAAAAAATTTATAGTTGAAGATTAGAGTCCTCCACTCCACATATTATAATTATTTAAATGATTTTATAAAATTATTTTTTGTGATGAGTCATTTTAATGTTTTCATCTTAAAAAGTAATCAAATGTGATTTTGAATTATTGGCATTTAGTTTTAAAATTGGTTTTATAATCTTCACATCACTCCCAAAAAAAAACTAAGAAATTAAACTTACATAACTACTTTTATTCATTGATTTCTTTGTTTGCTTTATTTACTTTCTAGTATTGTTTTAAGAAATCAAGTCAAATTTTAAAAATTAAAACAGAAATATATATTTTTTAAAATAATTTTGTTAACAATTCAAATATTTTGTTGTTGTTGGAAAAAACTAAAACTATGATAAAGAAATTTGAAGAAAACGAGTCTAACTTTTAAAAAATTAAATAGTTATCGAACGAGATCTAAATAACTGTGGGCTTTACCTATATACACCATTACCAAACAATCACTATTTTAAAACATACGTAATTTCGAACATTCTAAAACTTCTTCCAAACGTATTCATTAGAAAATATTCCTAATTTGTCACCAAATATAAACTTGCCGATAGTTGGGAGAAAGTGAATCTATTGAAAAGAGATTTAAAAAAATGGTCTATTAATTTTAATATAATTATGTAGATAAAAAATCAATTACCATTTTTAAAATCGATTATGGATAATCTAGACCCTACCATTGTCTAACGAAAAGGGTAAAATAAAAAAATAAAAAAGCAAAGAAAGAGAAGATAAGGATGTGTTGGAAGTTGAAGATAAGATTAGAGAGCATAAAATTCACAAAAGAGAAGAGTATTTGAACAAAGCTAATATTGTTTTTTTCTAATTCAGCTACAAATGGTGGGCCCACTATGGTAAAAACAAATTAATTGTCCCTTTCATTGGGTATTGTTTGTCTTGTTACAACACTAGGGTCGTGATTAAACCATGGGGATATAAATGTTACAAGTTTTACTTTATGAATTCTTTATTTTAATGTTTAAACACACACACACACACCTATATATATATTGGTCTAAGTTATTTTCTTAATCTTTGGATTTTCGAACTCTATGATTTTAAGGTCCGATGGATGGATGACCTAAAATTGAAGTGAAAATACGATTGTATGTCTTATTTTTCAAAATTAGGGGTTTTTGACATTTTGCTTATATCATATTCGTGTGAAATTATTAAAATGGAATCTTGCGCATGTGGATTGGTCTTTTGATTTCGTTCTTTGCTTTCCTCTTGTTGGAGGAGAAATCTCAGATCAACCACGGACCGCCACGTCATTTTTTTTTTTTTTTTTATAAATAAGTGTATTTGATATTGTTGAATGATATTCACTCAACACCATGTAGAGGTAAAAAAAGATTCAAAACTTTGGCTTCTTGACCAATAGTAGGTGTCCTAACTAGGTGAGCTATTCACATGTTTAACAGATGTTCGTGGGATGAGGTGGAGGCAATAATAAGCTTCTCTAGTCTTGTCTCCATTCTCTAATTTATTCTTCATTCCACGAAAGTTTTCGTTTACTTCAATAGATTTCTTGTGAAAAATTTATAGAAATCGTATTCTCCGCAAAGAATTGTTGGCCATTCAGTTTTGTTAATAAAAAAATTCAATGAAAATGTTTTGGATTTTTTCCCCATGAAAACTCTCTATTTAAATGCTTAATTTTCGATAAAAAAAATCATGAACATTGTAAAAGAAACCAAATAACACTTCATAAGCATATCAAATTAGTTGGTCTCATAACATTTTTTTTTTCTTTTTATGTATTATAAAATGGTGACAACAATATTGTCAATAGAAAGTTATCAAAATATCGTAAATAAATCAATATATGGCGAAACTAGCTATAGAATACAATACTATAGGATTAGGAATTTCTAAAAATTAATTGGCTAGGGTTAAAATAGATTTATTTTATCAAATAATATATAATTAAAAAAATAATGTATTTGTAGTTTTAGCATATAATTAAGCATATGTTCTTTTTATTATTATTATTATTAAACATATGAATATCATATTTGAACATGACAAAGTTTTTGTGGCTTCTCATAATTTATTATTTTGTATTTTTATAAATTTTAGTTGATATAAATATAAAAAAAAATCTTTCGTTTTTTTTTTTTTTTTTAATATTCAACATCTGAAAGGTGAGATTTTGACATTTTGGTTGAAATTATATATATATATATATATAAATTATAGCAAAATAAATTAAATTATGTCAATTTTGTTGAGTTAGAAACTTTATGGGTCTCAAAGTTTATTATGCTGAGATAATATACCGATTCATTAGTGTCATTGTTAATATCCATTCATATATTATATTTATAAATCTATCCTATATATGAAAAAAATGTTATTAGGAGAAACTCTTTACCTATACATTTTGCCTTTATATTTTTAGTAAATTTATGAAAATTAAAGATTTAAATAGGTATAATTTAAGGGGTGTAAAATGAAAATTTCTGAAAAATGGATTAAAGACAACATGATCTCACATGTTTCTTGAATAGCTTGCCTCACACACATATGTATAGATTTAAAAATCTTCCACGTGGTCTGTCGTGCATGCAATTCCGAAAACCGGTGAGATTGTGAGAGTTGTATTGTAACATTTTGGATTTAATTATTCTTCTTTTGGCTTATTCTTCAAAAGAATTTGAGGAATATTATTTTTAAATAATAATATGGGTAATTTGAAATTCTTCAAAAGTGTTTATTATTTAAGAAAAAAATAATTTTCATTAGGTGTTAAAGCATGTTTTTAGACTTTTTACCTCACTTATTTGTTTTTATGATGAAGTTTGAGAAAGCTAAAATAATGTTTGAGATAAATTTTTGTTGAGTTAGAAACTTTATATTTTATTTTTTGTTATAATGAATGGGTCTCAAAGTTTGTTATGCCTAGAAGATATATTGATTCATTAGTGTCGTGTTAATATCCATTCATATATTACATTTATAAATTTATCCTATATATGAAAAAAAAAATGTTATTAGGAGAAACTCTTTACCTATACATATTGCCTTTATATTTTTAGTAAATTTATGTGTTACACTTTACCTATGGGAGTCAACTTTTCACGTGTAGTTGTTCATTTAAAGAATAATGAAGGAGACGTTTCAAATCTTCACAAAACATATTTTTTTTATAAAAAGAATTTAGGTCGAATAAGTACCATTGGTGCAAACTCTCTGAGATGGAATGCCATAATAAAATTTGTTAAATTGTCTAACTCTTAAAAATCAATGATAATTATTAAAACAAACTATATCATATTTATTTATTGCATGCCAAACAAAAACCAATTTTTCTTTTTAAATTAGAAAAGAAAACACTAAATTAAACTCTAAACAAAAATTATATCAATTTAAATCCTAAACTTTCGTAGATATATCAATTTTACACCCTTCATTACGTTCTTTCTAGGTAAATATCGTGTGATACATATATTTTATCAACTAAACTCCTAAACTTTCATAAACAAATCAATTTAGACTCTCGTCTAAAACTTCTTTTGAAAAGTGTCCATGCATCAAGTTTAATCATCTATTTTATTAATTCAACATCTCGAAAAGTCTACACACGTATAAGAATGATGCATCGATAATTTTCAAATGTAATCTTAATAAAGAGTTAAATAATTGATTCACTTATAATAATTTAAAAGATAAATTTTTTTAAAAAAATTATATAATTCTTACAATATTTTTTCAATCAAATCTAAAAAGAGACGATTAATCGGTAAATTTATAAAATTCAAGATTTAAATAGGTATAATTTAAGGGATGTAAAATGAAAATTTCTCAAAAATGGATTATAGACAACATGATTTCACATTTTTCTTGAATAGCTAGCCTCACGCACATATGTATAGATTTAAAAATCTTCCACGTGGTCTGTCATGCATGCATTTTCGGAAACCGGTGAGACGTGAGACTGTGAGAGTTGTAATATTTTGGATTTAATTATTCTTCTTTTGGCTTATTTTTCAAAGGAATTTGAGGAATATTCTTTTTAAATAATAATATGGATAATTTGAAATTATCATATATATAAATATATATTTATTAAATCTGTGGATGGATGATGTTTTACTTTATTTGAAAGAGAAAATAATGGTATGAAACAAAATTTAATAATTATTAAGAAAAAAAATTAACGATTATCTATGTATTATCCTTACTATGTTTATTAATATTGAAATATATCATAAATAGTTGATCATATGTATTACTTCCATCGACAATAATGATATGATATTTTCATAATTGACCTTCTAAACAAGTCAAAAATGACATAAATTACATATCTAGTATGTCAGTTCTGAAAGATACGATAAGAATGTTGATTTCATGATATTCATATGTCACATGCAGAACACGACATCATACTATAATAGAATATGTTTAATCAAATTTCCAGAAGTGACATCGATAAAAATAGAAACCTTAAAATCTAACAACTCAAAGCATTCACACTCTTAAAAGTTAAAATAAATATTCTTAATCGTGAATATTTATGAAAAGTAACAATTTTGTCTCTTGATCTTTAGTATGTAACAATCAGGATGTGTTTGGAGGGAAGATTATCCTAAATTATGAAAGGTCTAAACTAATACAATCATTAACTTATGGTTTTGAGTCTTTTGACTAATATAACTACAAATTTTAGGAGTATATTGACTAACACATAAAAAGTTTAGGGATATATGTTATTTTTCTTTAGTACATCAAAAACTATATCAAGTGATGGATGGTAAAGAAAAGGAATTCAAATTTGGGTCAACAAAAGAAATAGTAAATTTTGAAGATTCATTTTGAAAAATAGCAAAAAAAAAAAAAAAATCAAAATTAGAAAATCGTAAAATGATTTTTTAAATTATTATTCGAAATTTTTAAATGACCAAAATACCATTATCATATAACAATTATGCAGTAATTCAAAAAATATTAAATTTACAACCGAAAAGAACTAAGATTTTGTTAAACTTTAAAAATAAAAACAACTAAGATTTTGTTAAGGTTAAAAATTAAAAAAAAAAAAATCAAACAAACAAAGATTTTATTAGCATTAAAAAAAATACAATAATTTTAGAACTCGCAATCATAACAATCAATGTTTCATTCGAAAATTTAAAAGAGACTTTTTTTTTTTTAATCAAACTTGAATTATAATAAAACACAGTTACACAAAAATACCTAATCATTAACCCATGGTACAAAACCTTTTGAAAAGTAACTCTGCAAAAAAGTTTAAAATTATAAAAATAAACAATCATTAAATTGAGAAATATTATATTATCCTTAAATACTACTCCATATTTGTAGAAATCAGGAGAAAATATCGTATATTTAAACAAATGAAAAATTAAGGCTATTTTATTTTTATTTTTAAAAATTAAGCTTATAAACACTACTTACATCTCCCAGTTTCATACATTGTGATCTAAATTTTGAAAACAATAAAGAGTAGTTCCTAAAAAATTGATTTTTTTTTTGAAATTCGGCTAAAAATTCAACAGTATTTAAAAAAAGAAAGATGCAAATCATTATAAAAAATGTAGAGGAAATAAACTATGATAGTGTGGAAACATAATAAATAATAAAAAGGATAAGTGAATCTAGGCCATCAGTGAAGCTCCAGGACGACTTACGAAGCGTTTTGAGCTAAATATTTGAGATAATATTTTTAACTCAATTATAAACAACTTTGTAGAATGAAACTTTTTAAGATGAGGCCTGGAAATTGAGTTATATAATTTTGAAGGTTGAACTGAAAATTGTTGAACAAGCAGGCAGCTGCTTGAATTGGGGCCAATGATGAAATTTTGAATCTCCAGATTAAACGACGAGGAATTGTAAGCTGAAATTTTAAGGTAATGTTGCTAACTCAATTCTAAACATGTTTGTAGAAGGAAGTTTCTTCAGAAGAGGGCTGGATTTTGAGTTATGAATTTTTGAAGTTGTCACAGAGGATCTGGGCATAAGCAGACCGCTACTTAGGAAGATGCTTAGGCAGCTCAAGAGCGAGAGCGAGAGGTGGATCTCGCTAGGGACGGGAATCTCGCTGGTTTGCACTGGATCTCGCTGGTTTTGCATTAAAACTCGCTGGAATGTGCCAAATCTCGCTGGGAAGGGTAAATCTCGCTCATAGGGATGATCTCGCTCATGATGATTTTCTCGCTAGTCATGCTGATTTTGTTGATAAAAGTTCCATTAGTAAATGAACTATTTGAGGTATTTTGATAAGAGACGTATAACCCGTTAAGAGGCCAACGAGCTGTGATGACTTACTGTTTTAATGATTTTGAAACTACGATTTTTTGAAGATATTTATTAAAGAAAAAGCAACAGTTCATCTCAAATATCAATTCAAACGGTTACATGTAATTCCCATTTCACACCTAATATAATATATAAATATATATTTTTGGAATAATAAAGTCTTTTCTTTCTAGTCAAAATGACAACTAAGATGATAAAGTAGTATTTAATTTTGGGTTAATTGCTATATAACTACCCCCACTATTCCAGATTTTCCTTTTGACAACTCATCTTCATTCACCAATCACAATTCCAATGTTGACTCACAAAAATATGAATTTTTATTTCGAAAATAAATTGTTTAAAGTTCTTTTTTTTTTTTTTTTTAAACTTTGTATGGTTTGAATATTTATAGCTTTTGTGATATATTCTATTTCTTTTTCTTTTTTTTTTTCAAGTAAGGTTTGGTAGATTTAATGATTTCTCTAAAGGAGTTTAATTATATAGGCTACACAAATTTTGCTTATAATTAAACATCAAATTTAGGTTTTGGTTATTAATTAGTTTGTTTTGGATTTTGGGCTTTGAAAATTGTGTTTGTTTTCTCCTAATCTTTTTACAGTAATTTTCATCTATCCTAAAGAAAAATTTACATTCATAGCCAACTTTGTGTAGCTCACTCTATCATCCAACTAAAGAAACTCATCAAGAAGAATCAAGAACTCGAACTTCATCTTCTGATGCATCAATTGCATCAAGGTCATCATATTTCCCAACTCATCAATGGGGAATTGCTCGCATTGTTCTGGATGGTCGGAGAGAGAATAAGAGACTGCCAAAAACGAATCGAGTATCATCAACAGGTTCATCGTCTTCCTCCTCCTACTGAATTTGTTCCTTCTAACTCTCATCTGCTTGAAATAGGGAGCAATGAGATGGATCTTGTTGATAATGGAAGGAATTTGATGGATCAATGGTTTATTGATATGTTGATGAATTCGAATGATAAAATTGGGGGAAGTAGTAGCAATATGGCAGGGGAGTTAAGGTTTGTTCAATCAGAAGTGAATATGGGCGATTTGATGAATGGAGAAAATTTGATGGTGGGAATCAGTGAATTAGGCGGAACGGAAACGATTATTGTTGAAGGAGATGGCGATGAGAACATTTTGTTATCGGAGTGAAATTTTGGGGTAAATGACAATTCTGGAATGTGTGAGATTGAGAAGCTTGTGAACGACATTAATGGCGTTGGTGTTGAGGCTACTGTTAGTCATATGGATTTCACTCACCAAGCGGGTTTTGGAATCGGTGGTGACGTCAATGGTGGAGACCCTATGGGGAGTTTGTACTCCGATGCCTGCTACTACGGCGATTGTTTGAAACGTAAGGATTGATGTGAATGATGATGTAGAGATGTTGCTTCAAGGATTGTTTGAAAGTGAAATAAGCTGCAGCAATGGAAATGGAAATGGAAATGAAATTCAACATGGAAATGGAAATGAGAATCAGAATAATGAAGGTGAAGACGTTGAATATGATCTTCTAAGTAAGGAATGGCAAAACAAATTTACTCCATGATTGCTTCTTCTTAATTAAGTTCTAAATAATGGAGGAATTTGAGGGTTACTCCAATTTTCTCTCTCTCTATATATAAAAATATTATGATGGTATGAATTATGATCTAGTGTCTAAAGAAAATAGAATAATGTGTTAGTTTCTTATGAGTAGTTAAAATCTAGTTCTCTTTTTTAAGTGTGGATTAATTGAAATATTTGAGTAGTCTACTTAAGCATTTTTTAGAGATTAAAAAAAAAATATATGATCATCATGGCTAATGATCACTATTTTAGTATTTGTCCAGATAATTCTGTATCAAGTTTGTCTAAGTTAATTGAGTGAAGTTTAAATTGTCTCTTTTTATAAGAATTTAAATATCTGATTTTTCATATATTATTGATATATACTTATTTAGTGAATTCGATAATTCAATTTTCGATCTCTCGCAATTTTTTTATAATATTTGGAATGGAAGAATAGAACGGCTTCGAATGCATGAACTAGGTTTATTTTAATAAAATTATAAATGTTTTTATTATTATTATTATTATTATTATTATTATTGTAACTCCCACAATGGTCTCGCATGCATGCAATTATAGAAGATGGTGAAACGTGAGTACATGAGGGTGGCAATATTTTGGATAATTATTCTCTTTTGGCTTATTCTTGAAATTTAAGGAATATTCTTTTTAAATAATAATGGGTATATTTTTTTTAGGAATAATAATGGGTATTTGAACCATAGAACATATTTGAAATCTTATAAACATATTATTAAAAAATGAGAATGACTGATATTTTAAATTAATCTCATTTTGAGGTATATCTCGTCTTGTTTTGGGAGTAAAGAGAGACAATAATGATACGAAACAAAATTTAGTAATTATTTGAGAATATTTGTTGGTTAGCCATGTGTTATTTTTACTATGTCTATTAATATTAAAATATATTATTAATAATTACAATTATGTATTACGTTTGATTGATAACGAACGATATGGTATTTCAATAATTGAAAATCTAAACAAGTCAAAACTGACGTAACTTACGTATCTAGTACGTTGGTTTTGAATGACATGATAAGATCATTGATTTTGTGGTATTCAAATGACGCGTGCACAACGAGACATCATATTATTATAGAATATGTCAGGTTAGAGTCTTCACATGCGACATCAATAAAAATAGTAACCCTAAAAAGCAACGACTTAAACCATCTAAACTTAAAAACATAAAAGTTGAAAAAACATTTTTAGTCATTAACTTTTAACGATTTAGGTCCCGTTTAGTAACTATTTGATTTTCTAAAATTAAGCCTATATTTTTTTTTGCCTTTGTTTTTTTACTTTTTACTAATATTTTTAAAAATCAAGCCAAGTTTTGAAAACTAAAAAAAAATCATTTTTAATTTATTTTTTAAATTGACTAAGAATTCAACTCTTTACCTAAGAAATATGCAAACAATTGTAGAAAAGAAATTACGAAGAATTAGGCTTAATTTTTAAAAATAAAAAATCAAATGGTTACCAAATGAAGTATTAGTCTCTTTTGATTTTAATATATAACAAACACTTATTTTTATATTTTTAATTTTGCAACAATTTAGTCCATATACACTTTCAAATTTTTAACAATTGTACAGGGCAGAGACTACATTATGACAAATGTTAAAATACATATACTAAATTGTTACATAATAAAATTGATGACTAAGACCTCATTTGATAATCATTTAGTTTTTTTAAAAAAAATTAAGCCTATAGTTCTTCCACCTCTAACTTTTTAATTTGTTATCTACTTTTTACTTGTGTTTTCAAAAATCAAGCTGAATTTTGAAAATTAAAATAATAGTTTTAAAAGCTTGTTTTTCTTTTTAGAACTATGCTAAAAAATCAATTTTTGTACTTGAGAAAGATGCAAATGATTGTAAGAAATTAAGATGAAATATGTTAATTGTCAAAAAACCAAAACCAAAAAACAAAACGATTACCAAATGAGACCTAATTTATTAAAAATAAAAAATATAGAGAGAGAGATGTTGAGGCTTAGTTTGGAGTTGTAGCTTCTAAAATAATTTCTCGTGATTGTAGTTCTAAAAAACAATTGTAAAATGAAGAAAATTAGTAGTATTTGTTCAATTTTAATTTTGAACATGAAAAAGTATGTTAAATTTTTTGGATAAATAATAGTAAATTGTCGTGATGGATAATAATGCCTAAATTAAATAGACCTATTTTCAAAATTTATATTTTATTAAATTATTTAGGAAGCATTTAGGACAAGGGTTATCATCAAAATATAATAACCACCTCTTGCTACAAGAAAACTAATTCAAAACCTCCAATTAACTACAATCATCACTATTTCAAAACCCCCATTTGCTACAGTATTTACTATTTACTACAACTTTTACTATTTTACATTCATCATTTTTTTTATTATTTGCTACAGTATTTACTATTTCCTTCTCAAACTAAAATAGTTTACATCTCAGACACATACTATTATAACCTAAACTAAAATAATCTATACCCAAAGACAAACTATCATAATCCAACTATAACAATCTATAACTATAATAACTAGTTTATTGTCCCAAACGCCTCTTAGATGTTATATCATATATGTTGAAAACTTAAATTTATATATTCTTTGCTCTAAATTTATTCAAAGAAAAAATATAAGATTATTTTTTAAATATAGGAGAAATATGTGCTATTATGTAAAGAAAAAAATGATAGCATTGCACTAACCAATTTAAAATTTTAGGATATAGATATTCACTGCATAAGGAATATACTAAATATACAAAATAAATCTTAATCTATAAATAATAATATTGAAATTTTGCTTAAAAGTTGGTCATAAACAAATTTTTAAAACGATGAGAACAAATCAGTCTTTTGAAGAGTGTCCATGCATAAACAAACCAATTTAGACTCTCAACTAAAACTTCTTTTGAAGAGTGTCCATGCATCAAGTTTAATCATCTATTTTATTAATTCAACATCTCGAAAAGCCTATACACCTATAAGAATAAAATGCATCGACAATTTTCAAATGTAATCTTAATAAAGGGTCTAAATAATTGATTCACTTATAATAATTTAGAAGATAAATTTAAAACGGAATTATATAATTTTTACAATATTTTTCAAACCAAATCTTAAAAATATGATTAATCGATAAATTTATGAAAGTTCAAGATTTAAATAGGTATAATTTAAAATGAAAATTTCTCCAAAATAGATTAAAGACAACATGATCTCACATGTTTCATGAATAGCCTGACACACATATGTATAGATTTAAAAATCTTCCACGTGGCCTATCAGGCATGCAATTCCGGAAACTGGTGAGACGTGAAACTGTGAGAGTTGTATTGTAATATTTTGGATTTAATTATTCTTCTTTTGGCTTATTCTTCAAAAGTATTTGAGGAATATTCTTTTTAAATAATATTATGGATAATTTGAAATTATCATATATATAAATATATATATTAAATCTGTAGATTGATGTTGTTTTACTTTATTTGAAAGAGAAAACAATTTAATAATTATTAAGAAAAAATTAATGATTATCTGTATATTATCCTTACTATGTTTATTAATATTGATAAATAGTTGATCATATGTAATACTTTCATTGACAATAATGATATGATATTTTAATAATTGACCTTCTAAACAAGTCAAAAATGACGTAAGTTACATATCTAGTGCGTCGGTTTCGAAAGATACGATAAGAACATTGATTTCATGATATTCAGATGTCACATGCAGAACACGACATCATACTTTAATAGAATATGTTTAATCAGATTTCCAGGAGTGACATCGATAAAAATAGTAACCCTAAAAACTAACAACTCAAAGCATTCACACTCTTAAAAGTTAAAACAAATATTCTTAATCATGAATATTTATGGAAAGTAAAAATTTAGTCTCTTGATCTTTAGTATGTAACAATTTATGGTGTGTTTGGGGCGAAGACTATCCTAAGATTATAATAACTACTAAAGTAAATACTATTTTGTATTCCCCAATTAGTTACAGTCAATATTATTTCTAAACCCTCATTTTCTATAGTATTTACTATTTATTATGGCTTTTACTATTTCACATTCATATCTTTTTATTCATTGCTACAGTGTTTACTATTTCTTTCACAAATTAAAATAGTTTACACTTCAAACACATACTATTATAAATCAAGCTAATATAATCTATACCCCAAACACAAACTATTATAACTTAACTATAATAACCTAGGACTATAATAATCAACTCTTTGCCCCAAACGCCCCTTAGTCTATACACTTTTAAATACATAACGATTGTTCAAGATACAGATGACATCATTACAAATTTCAAAATACAAGTACTAAATTATTATAAAACAAAAAATATAGAGACAAAATCATGAGGTGTTTTCAAATAAAGGAAAATGAACCAACTTATTTACAAATATAACAACTCGTTACTATCTATCAGTGATAGATCACGAGATTGATGTCCATCGTGATCTGTCGTCCATTGATAGATGTCTATCGCGATCTATCACTGATAGACAGTAATATTTTGTCATACTAAAAATATTTTCAAGAGTTTTACCATTTAAAACAATTACCCTTAAATACATTACCCACTAAAATTTAGCAATTAAATTATTACTTTCATAATATTCACTATCGTTTAATTGAGATAAAATACCTGCCTCGAAATTCACGAAAGGAAAGAAATCATATTACAAATCTCGGTACATTTCATCACTAAAGAAGAGAAGATATTTTAACCTTTGGTACTCATAGCCTTAAAATTATAAAAGATTAATGGCAATAAGAACAAAAGAAAAAGAGAAAAAGAAAATGTAATAATAGATAATAAAAAAATTTAAAAATAATGATAATTTTTTCACATAAAAACAAAGAAAAGAAAAAAGCAATAGTTCAACCAATTGTCTCAAATATCAATGCAAACTTAACCGTAATTCCCATTTCACACCTAATATAATATATAAATATATATTTTTGCATAATAAATAATAATAAAGTTCGTTTTTAGTCAAAATGACAACTCATAATGATATAGTAATATTTAATTTTGGGTTAATTGCTATATAACTACCCCTACTATTCCAGATTTACCTTTTGACAACTCATCTTCATTCACCAATCACAATTCCAATGTTGACTGACAAAAATATGAATTTTTATTTCGAAAATAAATTGTTTAAATTTCTTTCTTTTTTTTTTTTTTTTTTATAACTTTGTAGGGTTTGAAATTTGTATAGCTTTTGTGATATATTCTATTTCTTTTTCTTTTTCTTTTTTTTTTTTCAAGTAAGGTTTGGTAGATTTCATGATTTGTCTAAAGGAGTTTAACTATATAGGCTACACAAATTTTCCTTATAATTAAACATGAAATTTAGGTTTTGGTTAATAATTAGTTTGTTTTGGATTTTGGGCTTTGAAAATTGTGTTTGTTTTCTTCTAATCTTTTTACAGTACTTTTCATCCATCCTTAAGAAAAATTTGCATCCATAGCCAACTTTGTGTAGCTCACTTTATCGTCTGACTATAATTTGTCAAAATGAACATAGCTTCAACTTGCAAAGTGTTTGTATTATTATCCTCAAAGTGAGAGATTCGACTCCCCTACCCCACATATTGTCAAAAAAAAAAAAAAAATAGTTTGTCACACGATCAACTCTTCTCATATATACATATATACAAACTTGGGTGCATCTCGTGTTGTACTCATTTTTGTAAAACTCACTCAAGTATCAACGTGTGCATGGAGATGAGTATAGTCTTGTGGCTGCACTCAAATATTACTCATATATCTATATTGAATTATTTATTTTCTATGATGAAGTAAGACTAATAAAAAGGATGTGGTTTAGGATGTATACATTTTTGTATGGTTCATCGGTTTGTGATGTGACAATCTTTTTTTTCCCAAAATATATTTTTGATTTTTTTTGTTTTGTGATTTTGAAATGTTGAAATAGGATAAATGCAATCCATTGAACCTAAATATGACTTTCCATGAAATAAAACATAATGAGCAATACTTGGTGATTAATATTTGGATGTATCCTATTTCTATGCATCTTCACTTTCATCGCACACAATAAGAATTAAAATATTTAAATAAAGATATAAAAAGAATTTATCACGTAACAAATTATGATAAGATAATTTGGTGGAAGCACAAAGATAGATATAGACCCAGAAATATCTGAATAATTTTCATACTGATACAACTTTTCTAATCATATGGTAAACTGTGATTGGACTATTGGGTGGCTACAGAAAGATAGGTGGAGTGCAGGATGCAGTGGGGTATTTTTCATCTTTAATTACCACTAGTTACTAAAGGACAAAAATGCCCCTAGTAATTCATTTACCAAGAGAATAAAAAAAAAAACTTAGAAAAAGAAAAATAAAAATAAAAAGTTTAACCCCAAGGCTTATAAATAAACTCCATTGTTGCACCTTAAAATCAGAGTCCAGAAAGAACAAGAAGAACAAGAAAGACAGAGAGAGCCTCGATGACGAGGAAGAAAGTGAAGTTGGTTTGGATTGCAAGCGATAATGCAAGAAAATCCAGTTCCAAGAAACGAAGGCTCAGATTGTTAAAGAAAGTAAATGAACTCACCACACTCTGCGGCGTTTTCTCCTTTGCCGTCATCAATGGCCCCGACGAGGACCATCCCGTCATGTTGTTTTACTTTATTTGAAAGAGTGAATAATTTAATAATTATTAAGAAAAAATTAATGATTATCTGTATATTATCCTTCTATGTTTATTAATATTGATAAATAGTTGATCATATGTAATACTTTCATTGACAATAATGATATGATATTTTAATAATTGACCTTCTAAACAAGTAAAAAATGACGTAAGTTACATATCTAGTGCGTCGGTTTCAAAAGATACGATAACAACATTGATTTCATGATATTCAAATGTCACATGCAGAACACGACATCATAGAATATGTTTAATTAGATCTCCAGAAGTGACATCGATAAAAATAGTAACCTGAAAAGCTAACAACTCAAAGCATTCACACTCTTAAAAGTTAAAACAAATATTCTTAATCATGAATATTTATGGAAAGTAAAAATTTAGTCTCTTGATCTTTAGTATGTAACAATTTATAGTGTGTTAGGGGCGAAGACTATCCTAAGATTATAATAACTACTAAAGTAAATACTATTTTGTATTCCCCAATTAATTACAGTCAACATTATTTCTAAACCCTCATTTGCTATAGTATTTACTATTTGTTATGGCTTTTACTATTTAACATTTATATCTTTTTATTCATTGCTATAGTGTTTACTATTTCCTTCTCAAATTAAAATAGTTTACACTTCAAACACATAATATTATAACCCAAACTAATATAATCTATACCCCAAACACAAACTATTATAACTTAACTATAATAACCTAGAACTATAATAATCAACTCTTTGCCCCAAACGCCCCTTAGTCTATGCACTTTTAAATACATAACGATTGTGCAAGATATAGATGACATCATTACAAATTTCAAAATACAAGTACCAAATTATTATAAAACTAAAAATATAGAGACAAAATCATGAGGTGTTTTCAAATAAAGGAAAATGAACCAACTTATTTATAAATATAACAAAACGTTACTATCTGTCAATGATAGACTGCGAGATTGATGTCCATCGTGATCTGTCATCCATTGATAGATGTCTATCGCGATCTATCACTGATAGACAGTAATATTTTGTCATACTAAAAATATTTTCAAGAGTTTTACCATTTAAAACAATTACCCTTAAATACATTACCCACTAAAATTTAGCAATTAAATTATTACTTTCATAATATTCACTATCGTTTAATTGAGATAAAATACCTGCCTCGAAATTCACGAAAGGAAAGAAATCATATTACAAATCTCGGTACATTTCCTCACTAAAGAAGAGAAGATATTTTAACCTTTGGTACTCATAGCCTTAAAATTATAAAAGATTAATGGCAATAAGAACAAAAGAAAAAGAAAAAGAAAATGGGTAATAATAGATAATAAAAAAATTTAAAAATAACTGATTATATTTCACATAAAAGTAAAGAAAAGAAAACAGCAATAGTCAACCAATTGTCTCAAATATCAATGCAAACTTAACCGTAATTCCATTCACACCTAATATAAATATATAAAATATAATTATTTGGCATAATAAATAATAATAAGTTGCGTTTTTAGTCAAAATGACTTTTCATAATAAATAGTACTATTTAAAATTTAATTTTTTGGGGTTTAAATCGACTGTATATAGTACCTACTATTCCAATTTACCCTTTTGACACCTCATCATCATCACCATCACAATCCAATGTTGACTGACAAAAATATGAATTTTTATTCCGAAAATAAATTGTTTAAATTTCTTTTTTTTTTTTTTTATAACTTTGTAGGGTTTGAATTTTCTATAGCTTTTGTGATATATTCTATTTATTTTTCTTTTTCTTTTTTTTTTTTTCAATAAGGTTTGGTAGATTTCATGATTTGTCTAAAGGAGTTTAATTATATAGGCTACACAAAATTTTGCTTATAATTAAACATGAAATTTAGGTTTTGGTTAATAATTAGTTTGTTTTGGATTTTGGGCTTTGAAAATTGTGTTTGTTTTCTTCTAATCTTTTTACAGTACTTTTCATCCATCCTTAAGAAAAATTTGCATCCATAGCCAACTTTGTGTAGCTCACTTTATCGTCTGACTATAATTTGTCAAAATGAACATAGCTTCAACTTGCAAAGTGTTTGTATTATTATCCTCAAAGTGAGAGATTCGACTCCCCTACCCCACATATTGTCAAAAAAAAAAAAAAATAGTTTGTCACACGATCAACTCTTCTCATATATACATATATACAAACTTGGGTGCATCCCGTGTTGTACTCATTTTTGTAAAACTCACTCAAGTATCAACGTGTGCATGGAGATGAGTATAGTCTTGTGGCTGCACTTAAATATTACTCATATATCTATATTGAATTATTTATTTTCTATGATGAAGTAAGACTAATAAAAAGGATGTGGTTGTAGGATGTATACAATTTTTGTATGGTTCATCAGTTTGTGATGTGACAATCTTTTTTTTTTTCCCAAAAATATATATTTTTGATTTTTTTTTGTTATGTGATTTTGAAATGTTGAAATAGGATAAATGCAATCCATTGAACCTAAATATGACTTTCCATGAAATAAAACATAATGAGCAATACTTGGTGATTAATATTTGGATGTATCCTATTTCTATGCATCTCACTTTCATCGCACACAATAAGAATTAAAATATTTAAATAAAGATATAAAAAGAATTTATCACGTAACAAATTATGATAAGATAATTTGGTGAAAGCACAAAGATAGATATAGACCCAGAAATATCTGAATAATTTTCATAATGATACAACTTTTCTAATCATATGGTAAACTGTGATTGGACTATTGGGTGGCTACAGAAAGATAGGTGGAGTGCAGGATGCAGTGGGGTATTTTTCATCTTTAATTACCACTAGTTACTAAAGGACAAAAATGCCCCTAGTAATTCGTTTACCAAGAGAATAAAAAAACTTAGAAAAAGAAAAATAAAAAAAAAAA
>NW_028326280.1:0-32170 GCF_027475165.1 Benincasa hispida
ATATCGTAAGAAAAATTTGAGGATGATGAATAAATGCTCTGTTTCAGATATTTTATATTTTTCCTGTAAAGTATGGGAGAAATATTAATATGTGATTCCTTGGGAGAAGTTAGTTGTTTGCTCTCATGAGGATGTTCTCCATCTTCTAATGAAAAAGATTTATACTTGTACTTGAACCCTACAAAATTCTTGATTACATGGGCATTATATATTCTTGATTATATCTCTTGTTCATCAATTATTTTCTTACTTTTCAGGCTCATGGCTCACTTGAACGTGATGATGAGGTATGATGACAGTAATTCACCTTTACTTTTTGAATGGGGAAGCTAAATCTTCTGAATGAACTTGCATCAGTGAGTTTTAAACCGTATTTATCCTTAAAAAATGTGTTTATTTTTCTTTCCTCCCAATCAGAACTTATTTCACTCCCTTCTTCTGCTTGGTATATAGCTCATGGATTTTTTAAATCAACATCATGAATGACTACTGGGTTGTTTGTTTAAGATGACCATGAAATGGGCCTGACTATTATGCTCTTGTCATGTCATGATAAGCTGGTGGAAGGCTTTGTGATGTAGCCTAGGAGATAAAAGAAGAGAAATCTCCAATAATAAAATCAAAGTCTTTATTATGAATTGAAAGTTGCCAATACAAGAAGACAATCACTCTATTTATGGAGAATTGGAAAACAAATTAATCCTAATTCTAATTAATTAAAGAAACTAATCCTAATCCTCATAAACCAAGGAAACTTATCTTAATTCTAATCAATCATGAAAACTAATCCCAATCCTAATCAATTAAGGATTTGACCATAATACCCTGACTTATCCTAATCCTACTACATCATTCTATCTACCCCAAAAAAAAAAAAAACTCGTCATTGAGTTTTAAAACAAAAATGAAGATAAAAATAAAAAAGTAAGCCACTCAAACGGACACATCTCTGAACACCGGGCACCTATAACAACCAATTTTCACGAGCCACGCTAATATATCGAATATTTGATTTGTGAAAGGGAAAATGATTTCCATCAATACTATCATCAATGAACCCAAGAATTAAGTTGTTCAAAAAAATCCTTTGTTGTTAAAATATATGCAGATGGAATGGAGAAAAAGGATTTTCAATTTTCTTCGAATTAGGTTGCCCATGAGTATTTTTTTCTTCTACACTTAAAGAATTCACATCCTCCTAGTATTTGATCTTGGTTTTTCTGGAATGATTCTTGATAAATCTTGGACATCTTTTGCATACCATAGGTGGTGTTGATTCTCTTGTTGTCTTTCTTGGTGGTCAAGACTAATTTCTGCTTTATTCTTTTGCGGTGGAGGTAATTGTGGTTGGTTGTGTGGCTCAATTAATTGATCTGACCAAATGGACACATTCTTTGCAGTGGCTTCATCTTCTTCAACACCTTCTTCGTTGATTTTCTCGATTAATAGTTTCTCATATCTGGTCCGAATTGAGCAACCTTCGTTTAGTCCCATCGTTTTTTCTTCTTCCAACACAAGCTCCTCTTCGATCTTTCTACCTTTCTTATTCAACCCATCTTCAATTGATTTTTTCTTTTCTTCTACTTCGTTCATTTTTTACGTAATTTCACAACCCATTTGGATGAGTTCTTGATCTTCTTGAGTGACTAAATATGATTCTTGATGGTTTCTTGAAAAATCTTGAAGATTATAATTATGCCTTGAATTTTTCCAAAAGAACCTGAATTTCATCCATTCTCTTTCGAAAGTCCTCTTGATAGATGTATTTATTTGAATATTTATATTTTCTTGAAAATGTTTCGACCTCCAAATTTGTGTTGGAATAATTCATGGGTGTTCTTTAATGTTGGTGATAATAATTTCTTTCACACTCTGAATCATTTTTTGAATCATCTAACTCCCAATTCTTACGTTGATTTATTGAGAAACCAGTTTGATTGGATCGTCGGGCTCTTTGTTGATAATGTTGTCTTGTTATTCAGTTCCAGATTGCATTAAAATCTTCATCAGAATTGCTAGAATCACTCTAATTAAATTTCAAATGTGGATAATGATAGTTTTTTTAAGAAAGTTGAGCATGGGCGAAATTATTCTGTTGGAATTCTTCTTCTGAATCACTTGAATCAAAATTCCAACATTGCTTTTGGGAGGAAATTTGACTTTCTTGCCTATACCAATTGCTATATTTTTTATTTGTCGTCTTCCTTGATCTGAAATAGTCCATTCTTGCAAAATCTTGGAAAACAAAAGTCTCAGTATCTTTTTTCTTTTCTAAAATTTAAAGGGTTCCCCCTATATAGATGTGGACTGTTCAACAATAAGCACAACTCATGAAGCTCCCTTTTGTGATTGGCGTCGTCAAGAGTTTCCTGGTTTTCTACCGGTGGCAGTCAACATTGGCTCGGACGGCTGCGCTGATACCAAATTGATGTAGCCTAGGAGATAAAAGAAGAGAAATCTCAAATAATAAAATCAAAGTCTTTATTATGAATCGAAAGTTGCCAATACAAGAGGACAGAATTGAAAAGCAAATTAATCCTAATTCTAATTAATTAAAGAAACTAATCCTAATCTTAATTAGTCAAAGAAACTAATCCTAATCCTAATAAACCAAGGAAACTAATATTAATTCTAATCAATCATGGAAACTAATCCCATTCCTAATCAATTAAGGATTTGACCATAATACCCTAACTTATCCTAATCCTACTACATCACTTTGATATAAGCTGTATGTACTAGGTGATAGGCATGGTTTTGGGTGTCACTCAATCTATGACCATCTTAAGGTCCAGAATCTGTAAGTAAAATATCAATTGCTTATTGTGTATGTGTGTCGACGTACGAAGTGGATGTCATATTTCAATGTCCTCTTAGACTTTGAGGTGGTTTATACTTCACGAAGCAAGGGATTAGATATTACGAGACATTTCCTTTGGATTGGCTAATGTTCATATTTTGCTTTTGGGATGATCTTGTAGGAAATTGTCTTTTGAATGTAGAAGTGTCTCCTGATGTAGAGCTTTTGCAGGATGTTTATTTTGATGATGAATCTGCAGAAGTTGTTATATCCTCTCTGCGTCTAGGTGATGACCAGGAAAGGTAGGTAAATTCGGTTTCCTTATGATATTTCTTTTATAACAAATGGTTGCCGAGAATCTAGAACTATTGTGTTACATCTGTGAAAATGAGGTGATTTCCATTGTTAGATATGTAATTTGGTTTTTTCTCCCCCCCCCCCCCCCCCCCAAAAAAAAAAAAGAAAAAAGAAAAGGCAAATTCTTTTACGGATGCATTTATTAAAAACGAGCAAGGGGTTGATATTTGTACTAGGGAAAAATAAACAATAAAAAATAAAAGGTGAAACCAGGAGATGAAATGAAACCAAAGAAGAGTGAGACGGTAGATGGTTGGTTTAGTGATGAAGAGAAGGGAAGGGTTGGAGAACGAAGGGACTTTATTTGTGGAAATGGGAAAAACGACTAGTATGTGAGAACACATAGGGGTTGATATCTGGTGGGTGATTGAGGTTAGCGCAAGAATGTCTGTTTATTATGATTTTATCCTCGTTTTAATATTGTCTCCAAAATAATGTCTCGACCCATTTTATTTATATATTTTGTTTCTAAATTAGTACATCTTGTCTCTCTTTTTGTTTCTCTTAGCACTGATATTCTAGGCATTTGGTATTTTTTTTAGTTGAAGTTGGTCAATATAATAAAATTTAGCAGAGCTTATTCTTTTTCCAGCAGTGGCATATGTCCATGCCCTAAAAATTTCTCCCTTTTTCTAATCAGACAATTAATTAAAATGTTTTTCTGTTTCATACAGTGGCTCTCTCTTTACAAATTCGAATTGGTTTGCTTTTGAGAATGATTTAATTTCAAATGATCGTACAACTGGCTTGCTTGCTTCTCCTTCTCCTGGTGTTAAAGAGACTGGAGTCGTGGATGATGGTGGTGATGATGTTATTGTTGGTGAAGATGATGATTTGGAGGACACTGCAACATCCTCTCCAGAATCACAAAGGACATCAGAAAACTCGCGCAATGTATCAAGCAATTCAAAAGAAATAGTAGCCAACGAGACTGATAAGCCGCCTGAGTGGGTCGAATGGAGGGAGACCTCAAATGATGAAGAAGGTTCGTCTTTAATACTTCCAAATGGGGAAGCTACAGTCGTTTCAGAGGCTACTGAACCAGATGCCACAGAACCCTCTTCATCCGCAGATGCATTGATTAGTAAAGAAGCTGCTGTTGGACAAGTTCCCGCACCAACCAATGATCATGATAAACTGGATTCTTCAGATCTGTCGAAATCTGAGGAAAATATCAATATAAAATCAAAATCTACCACTAGTGAGGAGACACTCAATGATGCAGAAGCCAATGAGGTAACAATGGACAACAAGAGCCCAAAGGAAGCTGGTAACTAGTTCAAAAGATACAGTGACTGATATGTTCAACATTGATCCCGTGGGTAGATGAACCCTTAGGCTTGTTTTGGTGGCTAGGGAATTGTATTCTTAGATCCTTGTGTACATCAATCAATGGGGCAAGGTGAAGGTATAATAGTTTGATTATTCTTTCTCACCCTTTGTAGAAAAGTTGAGGTCTTATGTTTGTCTGTCACCCTCATGGTATCTCTATGAAAGAGAAGGCTCTGATGTCAGATATTTTTTTCGCGGGTAATTGAATAGTATTTAGTTATTACTGGGTGCCGACAAGGTTTATCTTTATTCTCGTGTTTGGAAACTTTACCTCTGTTTATGGAACTATTGTGTAGAGTATTGATGATTGTGAGATCAAATTCCGAGTACGTGCTGAACAAAGATAGTACAGCACAAGGCCCAGCAGGTGCGGTTGAGACTGGGTATTGATCATCTTTTGTCTATGATGAGATGACTAACATATCATCCAATACAAAAGTTTATCATGATTTTCTCTCCCATATATGGTATTTTCTTTTATTTTTTTATTCCGAGTTTAATTTGTGAGGAAAATTTAAATTTTTTACCTTTTAGTTGAAGGTGCATATATTAATTAGTTGAGTAATGTTAGTTGGCATAATATTTATTAATTTATTTTTATATCTTGGATAATTGTTGCCTTTATTTTATCAATACAAATCTCAAGGTTTATTATGAATGCAATCTTTAAAATATTACGTAAATTTGTGTTGTTGAGTATTAGGTCAGCTGCATTATGTGAAAGCGAAATACTATCAACTTCTTTTCCAAAACAACTTACGTAAGTTGTACTTCATATTTGGTAGGACGTATTATTCACCAAAGTCTCCTTTACTGGCGTGATTTAATTTTGTGCACATTATGATTGGAAAAAAAGAAAGGAAGACTCTACTTGGCCAGTAAAGAAGAGCTCCTCCTCCCTTTTATTTTATTATATATATATATATAGTTTGGTTCTATTGGCTGGAAGTTATCGCCGAGATTTGTTATTTACTATTAAATGTAAGGTAAATAGGCTAATTGAATTGGATGATATCTGAATAATATGGATGACACTCATTGGCGAAGGGTAATGCTAAGCATGAATGAAAATTACTCAGTTGGAGGGCCACGATTGGATACATATGGCTTAATACTGATTTGTGGCTTCCTCATCGGGGTTTTTTGAGTAACAATCCTTTTGTAGGGGTCCAAATGAAGATTAGTCCAAGATTTGAAAATTAATGAATTTTGGCCTTTTGTGTCACTCTTTCCCAGATTAATCTCTTAACCCAAAAGAGAAAGTGACGGCGGCAGTTACCAACCCTTTTGTGGCACATATTGCCTAACCTGTTTAACTTACTTAGGAAACCCTGGAATAACATTTTAAAATTCAAGAGTTAGCGGAACTTAAAACATTTGAAACAATTTCAGGGTTCCATACATAGCACATTCATAACATATATATAGAAACAAGGTTTAGTGGATCCCACCCTCAAAACTAGTCCCTAATATGCAATACATGTGTATAGTTAATTGCAAGGTAAACACCTAGACTTTTCTTCAACCATGTCTTTAAGTGGTAGAGCAGCAATGCAAATCCTCTGGGGAGATGACTACTACCTGGGAGAAGGAAAACATTTAAATAAGTGAGCTACTAACCCAGTGCGTGACTAATAAAACATAAACAATATGCTTTAAAACTAAAGTTTGCTAAGCAAACTCATACTTCAAACTTTCATCATAGCATAGCTTAAAACATAACTTGAGAGAGAACCCTTTTGCTCAATCCCTCAACATTAAACCTTAGTTGGTGTGGATTTCAACACAACCAATGCCGAATGTACTTACATGCATGTGGTTATTACTAAGTACCATCATATCTTAGGTACTACTGCCCAGATACCTTCACATCGTCCTTTAATATTGGGTTCTAACATTTATCATAAAATTCATACTTTGAAGTAAATCATACTTTGAAAGCATAGCATCGTAAGTCATGTGCTTCAACATTTTTGCTAATAAGTATCATTTCTAATGCATGCTCTTTGAACTAATAAGTAATGAAATACTTAAGTCATTCTCATAAACTTCTTTAAGACCTAGCATGCGTTAATGGCTTTCATGAAACAAGCATAAGTCTAAACATTTCTTAAGCATGTGTTACTCAAACATTTGAAAAACATCAATTTTGTCACTCACAGCCTTTGAGCCTTCCTCCTAGGGTTGATAAACCTTTCCTATTGGTGTTAACTCTGTGAACATGAGCAACATGCTTAGTTCCTAGCACTAGCCTCTATATGAGGTTAACTTCCATAAATGAACTCACATTCAGCCTACCATAAGATGCTTTCATAATAACGCATACCTTGCTATGCATTTAACACTTAGAAATTTCCTTGAAGTTTAAGCCTTTTCTATGCGGCCAACACACATCATCATCACACACACCCATGCGGTAACCGCAGTTCCTAGGCGCTCTTTCAGTCACACATCAATGCACACACTACCCCTCATGCATCCAAGCCTTCAGCACACACCCACACAACCCAACACATAGCTTAACGCATGATGGCGCTCAACCTTGCCCATGCACGCACGTCAGCCTAGTGAGCTACCTGTTTGTTCAGCCCAAGCAACTGTCTGTTTATTCAAAATTTCCAGATTCAATTTTAAGCTCGAATAACTTACTATCCAGGCCTTATCTCAGAAAATTTTCTTCTACAAACTTGTTTACTAGCTTACCTTAAGATTTGAGCTCAAAATTTTTCGTGGTTTGACCGGAATATTTCAATTTCCACCTCTGGCCCATATTCACTCAAAAGCTTGGCCTTCTTGCAAAATCTTCAGTTTTCAGCTCGGTTCCTATAGAGATTTCTTTTGGCAGCCTTAAGACATCAACTAGGCTCACCAAGCTTTCAAATGACTATGGAATCACCTCATTAGCATAAGTAAAGAGCTTAAACTGAGCCTTTTAACTGAAGCTCTCATTTTATACCAATCTTTGCATGTTTTCAAGCATTTTTAAGCTGCCAAATCATCCTTAAGTGGGATTAATTCCCTTAAGCTCGATAGCTAGTCCATTATAATCGGTGACTGAGCTGCTAACCACCGTTTGATCAACGCATAGCTTTACCCTTGCTTGGCACAATCAACGCATGACCCTTGGCCTACGCATGGCTTCAACTCAACTGGCCCCTTACTTGGTCAAATGCCAACGCCTTCTTTCCTTTGTTGTGGTCTTTATTTGAACAATGCATAGACTTAACTAACACAAGGCTCAACCTCATCGCATAGCTCCCTTGCTAGCGTCATCGCGTAGCCTAAGTACAATCGCATACCTCTTTTGGCTGCATGCCCCTCTCGGCCATCGCATGCCTTTTCTGGCTGCATGCCCCTTTCGACCATCATATGCCTTGGCATGCCTTGCGCCCAATGCCTAGCCTAAAGCCTTCCTTGCTCGCAACTCATGCTTAGCCAATGCCTAATCTCATAGCCACACTCATCTTCATGGCATGATCTCACACCTGCTACAACTCTAAATAACCTCTACAAGCCTTGGCTGGCGCACACCCTAAGCTTCATGGGCCAATGCCTCAAAATTTCCAACGCATGGCCATTCTTGACTTCCATACTTAGCCAATTTTTTTTTCAGCCGTTGCCCTTTGAATTACCGCCTAAGAGCTAGATATTTCAACACTTGGAACTTTTTTTTCCTTTCTTCCTTAATCATTTTCATGCCCTTCCCTACAACATAACATTAACTCATGCTTAACATACTTAACATGTTAATGAATATACTTATATAGGGAAAATAGGCTCGGGGTTTACATTTACCTCCCCCTTATGAAATTTTGTCCTCAAATTTGCTGCAAGTCCATCAACTAAATAACTGAGAGTATTTACTCCTCATTTTCTCCTCAGTTTCCCAGGTGGCTTCTTCAATTCCATGATTTCTCCATAGTGCCTTCACCTATCCTACTCTATTGTTGCGTAGCAATAGAAGCCTGCTCATGCTGCTTCGGCGGCGCTTTTTCGCCTTCTCTTTGCAAGGGTGTTGTCTTGTTTCTTAACACTTGCTCTTTCTTGTCAAAAATTTCTACTGGTTCTTCTTCATAAGTCAGATTTTCCTTTAACTACACTGGTTGCTCTAACAACACATGAGTAGGATCTAGAACGTATTTTCTCAACATCAATACATGGAAAACATCTTGTATGCGAGATAGTTTTGGAGGTAAATTTAACTTGTAAGCTGCTGGCCCAACTCTCTCCATATCTGATAAGGTCCAATATACCTTGGACTTAATTTTCCTTTCTTGCCAAATCTAAGAATTCCTTTCCCCGGAGATATCTTAAGAAATACCTAATCACCGACCTCGAATTCTAATTCTCTTTTTCGCTTGTCAACATAACTCTTTTGTCTGTCTCAGGCTATCTTAAGATTTTCTCTGATAAGCTTAACACTATTTGACTTCTGCTGAACAAGTTCCAGGCCTATTAGTTTCCTTTCTCCGACCTCATTCCAACACACAGGTGTTCTACAAGGTCTTCCATATAAAGCCTCATATGGAGCCATTCCAATACTGGAATGATAACTGTTGTTATACATAAATGATGCATTCGTAACATGCGATGAAATGAGTAAGATCTATGAGGTTATAACGCTTTGTTTTATCTGGTAGAACCCAAGTGCAAATTCAACCAGAGTCCTGATAAGTCCAGGGTCGAACTCAGAGATTGCTTGTAAATGTGCAATAAAACTAAAAATACGATCTTACTATAAATCGAAATGTTCAAACAAGGGGTTGATTGGAAGTGCTATTCTAATTCTAAATTCTATGCAATGAAAATTAGGCTCAAGTGAAACAACATAGATTATGGTTGTTGGTGATAGATATGCGATAATAGGGTTGAGAAGAATTTTCACTATTTCTTAAACAACTAAATGGACTATGCGTTCAAGCGATACACTCAATGTTACGATCATCACTTTTCAGTGTATCTGGCCACATTATCTTATCTCTAAGATGCATACGATGAGTGCAATGTGCAAGAGGTATACTTATTTCTAAGGAACATCTCCTCTTGTTTTATGAGTTCCAAATCTAAATTCTTTCAAACTCAGATTAAATTTACTTAGAACAATCCTTCAATTTATCCAAGTAGCAGATATGAGCATACATAAAATAAGTTGATCGCATGTTTCTCTTGTTGCTTAGCAGTGTTAACTACATACTTCTCAAACCATTAGACAATTTAGCTACACATGATAGTGATGGATAAAATAACTAAAGGATAGAATGAATATGTATTCATATTGTAACGTTTGAATTTGGCAAAGTCAAAATTACAATGCAAGCACACTTTAAAAGAAAGAAAGGGATAGATAATCAAGTCGTGGATGCAATGTCTTGCTCCCTTCGGCCCTACTGGCGACTGCTTCACTCAGATTATCAAATAATGGTATCCCTCTTCTTCTTCCACAAGAAGCCTAAGTTCTCACTAAGGTATTTCTATGGCTGAATGGGAACGTTTTTTAGCAGAGTTTTCTTCTCAGAATTTCTCTCGTTTCCATGTATATATCTCCTGCATGGTGATTGCATAGGTATTTATAGGCGTCTGAGGATTCTTTTCTTTTCTCTTAGTCATGATTGTGCTGCTGGGATGCATTAAATTCCATACTCTGACACGTTGCCTACAACGCATCAGAAGTTCATTGAATCTTCAACGAAGTCCTCTTGTCAGCCACTAACTCAATATGTGATTTGACTCTTACCGCCCATGTCATGCTTTATCACCATAGCTGGTTATGTGATCATATGTTTGTATCTGATAGCTCTTGCTTGATCGCATTAGTGGGTGCTTGGTTCATGTGATCATGTGTTCGCCTGGTTGCGTTAGCAAGTTTTTTGCATAAAGATAGCAATATCAGCCCTTAATTCAGTTATATCAGATGTTGAAATTGTATGATCGCATACTTTGATTTTTGTATGAATTCTTTGGTACAAGTGTCATAATTTCATACATTTTCCTTATTCTTTTAAATGAAAGAGATACAATAACTTGTATTTCTACAAGTTATCGACAAATTCGATCAACGAAAAGTGCGTATCCCAACTTCCCTCGAACTGCAATACACATACCCTCAGCATGTCCTCATGTGTCTGGATCGTCCGCTCTGTTTGACCATCTGTTTGTGGATGAAAAGCTATACTGAAATGCAACTTAATACCCAAAGCTTTCTGTAAACTAAGCCAGAACTGCAAAGTAAACCTCAGATCTCGATCTGACACTATCGTCACTGGAGCTCCAAACTAGCTCACAATCTTGTCTACATACAACTTAGCCAGTCTGTCTAGAGTAAAAGTGATCTTCATTGGAACAAACTTAGCCGTCTTGGTCAACCTATCAATAATTACCCATATTCCATCATAACCTGATGGTGTTCTAGGCAAATAAAATAAGAAATCCATTGTGATATGCTCCCACTTCTACTCTGGCACTAGGAGTGGATTACGTAATCTTGTCGGCCTTTGCCGCTTAGGTTTAACCTACTGAAAAATCAGACACTTATCAACAAACTCTGTTATCTCTATTTTCATACCAGGCCACCAGTACGTCTTTCTTAATGTTTTATACATCTTCATACTACCTAGATGCATAGCATAAGTTGAGTTGTGTGCCTCTTCCAAAATAGCCTGTTTAAGTGCTAAGGCATTAGGTACATATACCCTGCCTTCCTTGAGTAAAACTTCATCTACTCTTAGCTGATAATCAATCCTCAGGCCTTTACCTACCTCTTCAGTTATCCTTTGGAGATCAGAATCTCCTAACTGTTCACGTAAAATGTCATCAACTAAGGTAGTTCGTATCTAAAACGAAGCTAACAAACCTCATGTTTGGCCAACTGCTAGAATAACCTTGGCATTTCTTAACTCATGTAATAGCAACCCTTGCATTGAACATATAATAACTTTAACTGTTTCCGATTTCCTGCTTAGAGCATCAGTCACCATATTTGCTTTCCGTGGATGGTACTCAAGAGTACAATCGTAATTCTTGATTAACCTTAACAATTTTCTTTGTCTCATGTTCAACTTTTTCTAATCAAAGATATACTTTAAACTCTTATGATTAGTGAAAATGTGGCAACACTCACCAAACAAGTAATGTCTCCATAGCTTAAGAGCTAGAACTACTGCTGCTAACTTCAAATCATGCGTAGGGTAATTACACTCATGCTTCTTTAACTAACGGGAAGCATAGGCTACTATCTTTCCTTCTTGCATCAGCACACAACCTAATCCCTGTTGGGATGCATCACAGTAAATCTCAAACTCTTTACCTGGAGTAGGTAAAGTAAGCACTGGTGTTGATATTAATGTCTACTTCAACTCCTGAAAACTTTGCTCACATTCCAACGACCACACAAGCTTCACGTCTTTCCTAGTCAGGTTAGTTAAGGGAAAAGCTATCTTGGAGAAGCCCTCCACGAATCTTCTGTAATAACCCGCCAAACCCAGGAAACTACGTACCTCAGATATAGTAGTGGGTCACTCCCAGTTAACTATCACTTCTGTTTTCTGGGGATCCAGGCTGACTCCTACTGCTTAAACTACATGGACCAGAAATACAACTTGAGCTAACTAGAAATAACACTTGCTAAACTTAGTATATAACGTCTTTTCTCGTAACATTTGCAACACTGTCCTCAGATGTTCCACATGCTCTTCTCTACTACTGGAATAAACCAGAATATCATCAATAAAGACTATCACAAACTGATCTAGATAGGGATGGAATATCCTGTTCATAAGGTCCATGAATATCGCAAAGGCATTTTTCAAACTAAATGGCATTATTAAAAACTCATAATGTCCATACTGATGGAACGAACACATGCATAACGAAAAAAAAAAAAAAAAAAGATCTAAATTACTTTAATTAGGTTAGTTACAAAGATAAGCATGCAATTGAAACAAATAAAAGGGGGAAAAGAATACAACCTTTGTAGACTTTGAATCTTCTCCAAATTAGCTCCAATCTTCTCAAGAATGGTTCGTAGACCACCACTAGAGTCTTCCCGACTATTCTTCGACATTAGAACTGAAGGAAATCAGACACGAGGATTTCCATGAGCAGCGGAAGAATCGTTCCACATTTCATTCGAAACTGAACATACACAATTACAGTCACAAAACGGAAACTAACTGGTCATGCAACAACTAGAAATTACAACATGCTAACAAGATAAGATCAAGGGGAAGAGTATACATACCTTTGAAGAACCATTCTTTAATCTCCCTTGATCACTCTCTAAGCGTCCAAGACAACAATACACGAATGCTCGAACACAACGATCGGTGCAACAACACGATCAACAGCAAACACCACACGAACAACACGAACAACCAAAAGTCGCGAACCCAACGAACGACCTCTAAAACCTCGTACTCAATCGAGTTGAGTGAGGACACCACCACAATGGTTACCTTGGTATTCTCGGTGTGAGAATCCAGGAGTTATGGGCTTTGTATGGACTTGGTTAGAGGAAGAGATTGGAGGAACAATAATCGTGTAGACGATTGAGCAAGTGGGAGATGACACAGTCTATCGTATAGACGTGTGCTCAATCGTGTAGAAGATGGCAGCCTATCATATAGACAATGCCTTCCGATCATTTAGCTACGACCAGCTGAGTGAACTATCGTATAGTAACACTCGACATTCGTTTAGTCTCTCTAATAGCTATCATTTAGTGAAACACTTTCACTTGATAGCAATGCCATAAGTTTCTTTTTCGAATTGAGTAACTACTAATTTTAGGAAAACATTTTTCCTTTTATCTCACGGTTACCATAAAACCACTAATAACCTCCCACTCAATTGGTTATTAGAGAGAAAGAAATAATTATCAAATAATTAATATTATTATAAATAAATATGATAACCAACTTACCATATTATATTTATAACCTATAGTTTTAATATTTCATCTCATGAAACATATAAACCATACTTCTTTTTCTATTTTAAGGTACTTAATGTAAATCATATTTACATTAATCCTCCACTTGATGTATCTCATACATCACACCAATTATATCATATATAATTGAATTTCTTCTGGTCAATTTGAACATTTCAAATCAACCCCAAGAACTGATTCTCAACTTGAATCCATTGAGCTATCAAGGGGTCCTTATGGACCTGTAGCTTGAAGCTCCAATGATACGTGAATAACTGACTAAACTCTTTAGTAACGGGATCCAGCATCCGTTAAATGCTGGACACTCCACTAAAGATCGACAACTGCACTCTCCTTACTACAGATATATTTTGTGTCCATATCAACCAATAAAAAATGCGATAACCCTTCACAGGTAAGTACAACTGGGCCAATTTACGTTATGCCCCTGTAATTATATCTAACTCCTTAAGTACCACTGATCCCTCTAATGAACATAAGTCATAGTCCTACTATGACTGAGTTCTCTCTTCCAAAGAGAGGCTATGGCCACTATGTTAAAGACCCGGAATCAGCCCTTAAGGGGGCAATCTATCTACTTACCTTTACTTTGGGAAAAGAGTGAATTCCATCTTGTGTAACCGAGTTCCCAGCTCCCAAATTAGACAAATCCCCAAAAAGGTGGGCTTGTTGAGTTGACAATCTGGCCACTCTCACCCATACTAATCAAAGGACCGCCGTCAATTGCAGGAGTTCTCAAAACACTCAGGATTAAGGTCATGTCACCTATGGTCGTTTGGGTGAGATATAAGTCTCAAGTATCAACGACATTATATAAAGAGACTATTATCTCATGGTCTGGTCTTATACAAACTCTTTGTATGGGACACCCCCGCTCGCATGTCTCCACATGAATGGTCAGGATCAACCATCTGTAGTAGTTCAAAACACTTGTAAACCTCTACAAAGCGGGCCGTATCCGTAGTGTCACAAGGATCATGTATCCCTCCTTAATCCTTATACTACAGACCTTTTTAGGTTATCACTTAAGGTATGATTCACTTATATAGTGTCACAAGGATCATGTATCCCTCCTTAATCCTTATACTACAGACCTTTTTAGGTTATCACTTAAGGCATGATTCACTTACTCATATACATGCTTAAGTTTACAGACAATAACCATGGAGCTTTGTTTATTGGATATGAGTAAATGCAAAATAAAATAACTCTTATTTTATTCATAACAATGTGTACAATGTTTACAAACTACGAGACTGCGGGAGAATTAGGACACCAATTCCAACAAGAACGAGATGATAAGATCCGGTAAGTGACTAATTTAGAGAGGATAAGGTTAAGTCTTTGAGGGAAAACAACTCATGAGATTATCACATAACCTCATCAATTTCCACTTGGCCAAGAAGAGTTAAAATTCATTAAACACTCTTTTTTAAAGATCATTACATGCAAAACATGCAACTTTGAGTTTGATGAGAATTTGAAACTAAAAAATCCACTAACTCAAAGTGGGATTTAGTGGGTCTAGTGTCTTCAAATGAAAACAACACTTAGCCATGCAAAAGTTGGTATTTTCCACTCATAAATGTTGGATCTTTCCACTAACTTGGTCAAAGTTTGACTCTCAAAGTCCAAAGTAAACAAATTTGACTTTTATTGCAATTCTGGCTTAGTCAACAAATTGACTTTTAATGCAATTTTGACTAATTCCATTTAATTTCAAAATTAATTCTAATAATCAATTTTAAAATTAAATTAATATTAAATAATTAATTAAATTTAATATTAAATTCAATACTAATCCCAATTTATATGAATCCCTATTCATAATCTTGATATTTAAATCTTATTTAAATATCACTTATTTTCTCTTTCTTTATGTTTAATTCACAATTAAACATTAGGTTAAATATATCGTATAGATTTAACGCTTTGCTCCAAAAACAAAATTTGAACACTTAAAATTCGTTCGTCACACCGTTCTAAGGTTTAGTCCGATATGAGCTAGTAGGGGACCTCATGGACCTACAGATCATGGACTCAAACGATCCGTGATTAACTGGCTAAACTCTTTAACCTAATTAACCACCATTCGTTAACTATCGGGTCACTTCACTAAAGCCCAGTAGTGGCACCCCCCTCATTGTAGATATATTATATCCACTCGATATAACCATGATTAATAAGTTAACCCTTCACAAGTTGTTCGTAATAACGACTGAGTCAAAAGCTGTTTTACCCCCGAGATTACATCTTGCTTCTTAAACCCCACTGATCGTCTAATGAATAATTGGTTTGTGATCCAATCACTAGACCGAGTCCTTCTCGGGCCTATGAGAGGGTGGAGCCGCTTGTTCAAGACCCGGAGTCAGCACCTAAGGAACAACCTCTCTACGATCCTTAAAAGTGGGTATGAGTGAATTCTGTCTTGCACCCTAATTCCCTAGTTATCTACCCAATCTTACCTTGAAATAGGAGGCTTATTGAGCCGGTGCTGTTGAGCCAACCCTCACTTATGAAAATCTAAGGATAATTCTGAATAAATAGAAGTTCATAGTTAGTTCACGATTAAGGTCAAGTAACCTTGGTCATCGCTTTGAAATAGTCAGTCTTAAATAGTAAACAACGTTATAAAGTAAGAATGACTTAATTCTTGGTCCGATCTTATGCAAACTCATTGCATAGGACACCTTCATTCCTCATGTCAATACATGAACGAGTTAGGAACACTTCGTTTGTAGCACTTTAGAACAAATTGTAACAACTAACACAGGTGACTTAAGGAAGATAATTGATTCTCATGTAAAATCTCAATAAAGAGTTTAACTGAAATATAAGATTCTACAGTACTTGTACTGCAGTATAAACATTTTCCAAGCATAAAACATATAAAGTTGTTTTAATCATAAAACAGTAAAACTATTTCTCAGTTGAGAATAACCCTTACTGTGGATAAAACAATCCCAACACCAACTGCTAGTCAAGAGAGAACCCTTTTGCTCAATCTCTGACTCTAACTACCTACGTGCACGTGGCCATACTAAGTACCATCATACCGTAGGTATTTCTGTTCAGATACCTTCTCAAACGTCCTTCAGTATCTGGTTGGTTTGGTACTTTCTCAAACGTCCTTCAGTACCAATAGATACCTTCTCAAATGTCCTTCAGTATCTAGTTGGGCGGATACCTTCTCAAATGTCTTTCAGTATCGCGTTTTAAGTAAAACAAGTCATAAATGACTTTCTCTTTAAAACATGTAAAGTATAGCACATATAAAAACATGGCTTTAAAGGTACTAACTCATGCTGAGTATATTTAACACATATAAATCGCTTTTCAACAATTTCTCACACATGCATGCGTTTAAAACGTAACTCATGGTTTGCTTGGAAATTAATTTGTAAAACTAGCTGGCATGAGAATAATCTTCTTAAAAACATGCTTTATATAACACGTTGTAATCAAACATTTTAAGCAAATGTTTTAGTCAAAACGTTTTAGCCACTCACCTTGATTGCTTAGGAGCTTTTCACTCTAGTAGCTCCCTTTTCTACCTCGGGCTTCCTTTTCACCCCTAGAATCCAGATTCAACTTACAACTTAGATTACTCATTGTTATAAACCTTATTTGGAGATACTTCCTTCTACAAACATGTTCTAAAATTTGAGCAAAGAACTCTTCATGGTTTGCCGGAATCACAGAATCTTCAAGACTGGCCCAAGCTTATCCGATAGCCTGACCCTTCTGTCTTCTTCTTAATTTCCATCCTGACCCCTTCGAGCTTTTCTTTAGGTAGCCCTACCTTGAAAACTAGACTTTCAGAGCTTTCAGGTGGCTTTTGAATCACTCCATACGCACGAGTAAATTGGGAGAACTCCTCGTCCCATGTTGATGCGTTTTCTTCAGACTTCACTGTCCAATGCGTCCTCTATGACTAAAGCATTGATTTGGCTCTAACGCAAGGTTTGCTCAACTCTTCCACTCTTTTTACAGTATTTCTAAATTGTGATCTAAAAATGAAGTCTTTTGGCCCTATTTATAAGCGTCCAAACCTTCTCCAGAGTTGACACCACCTATTTGGCTAAATGGCCAAGTGTCTCCTTCTCACCCCATCAATGCAATGCTATGATCATCATAAGCTAAGTGTCTTCCTCCCACGTTGCCAACGATGAGCCTCCAATCTGATACCACTACCTCAAATTCTTAAGGCTTAAGGCTTTCCTCCCAAGAAGACACATGGTTTTGATGATGTTCTCCTGATGATCTCATCCTTTGTATGCGTCCACTCTTGGATGTTCAACACATAATCCATACTCAATGCATAGCCTATCATCAACGCATAGCAAGCCAATTCACTATCATTACAATTCAACTTAGCCATCGCAAAGAGCTAACCATCACCAATGCATAGGGTGACCGTCCATCCTCGACGCATGGCTCACTAGGTAGCATCGCACGACTTGCTTGGCATGGGCGCATGGTACTGGCCACCAACGCATAGGCGCGCTGCATAGGTTGGTCGCTCGACGCATGGGGGCGCTGGCCGCTCGATGCATTGAGCGTGCTTGGGCGCATGGGCTGCGCGTGGCGCCTTGATGCTTGGCGGGGTGCTTCGGCGCATAGGCGTGCGACATATGCTGGTCATCCCTCGCTCGCTCAGCCGCATGGGCGTGGCCGCTTGGCAGGCTCGGCAGTGCTTGACGCATGGGCTGGGTACATCGACGCATGCTTGGGAAGTTTGGCCGAGGCTGCTCGACACATGGCTGAGCATCTGGCCAAGGCTGCTTGAAGCATGGTTGGGCATTTGGCCGAGGTTGCTCGACGCATGGCTGGGCATTTGGCCAAGGTTGCTCGACACAGGGCTGCCTTTCCATGCATGCCTCGCCTACTCGTGTGGCTTCCAACGCATCATCTCCTTTTTCTTTCTTCAGCCGCATGCCTTCACCAACCACTCTTTCAACGTATCAACACACAAAATTCTATACTTAGCCAAATTTCCAAATTTTTCCCAAAAGTTAAACTTCCAAATTTCCTCTTTTCTTCAAATCTCCACTTTTTCCTCTACCATTCCACACTAGTTTCCACATCAACCTACTCATCACACTAGTCTTAGTAGGGAACATACTCAAGTAGAGAAATTAGGATTCGGGGTTCACACTGATTAAACTCTTTAATCACGAGATCCACCATCCATTAACTGTTGGTCACTCCACTAAAGACCGATAATTGTACTCTTCACACTAAAGATATATTTTTGAGTCCATATGACCAATCAATAGTGCGATGACCCTTCACAAATCGCTCACAAGTACAGTTGGGCCAATTTACTATTTTGCCCTTATAATTACATCTAACTCCTTAAGTACCACTGATTCCTCTCATGAACAATAAGTCATAGTCCTACTATGACTGAGTCATCTCTTTCAAAAAGAGGGTGTGGCCACTATGTTCAAGACCTGGAATCAGCCCTTAAGGGAGCAATTTATCTACTTACCCTTGCTTCGGGGAAAGAGTAAATTCTGTCTTGTGTAGCTGAGTTCCCAGCTCCCTAATCAGACGAATCCCCAAATGGTAGGCTTGTTGAGTTGATAATCTGGCCACTCTCACCCATACAAATCAAGGGACCACTCTAATAGACATAAGTTCCCAACTCACTCAGGATTAAGGTCATGTCACCTATGGTCATTTTAGTGAAATGTAAGTCTCAATTATCAACGACGTTACATAACGAGACAAATCATTTCGTGGTCCGGTCTTATACAAACTCTTTGTATAGGATACCCCCACTCGCATGTCTCCACATGAATGGTCAGGATCAGACCATTTGTACCACTTTACAACACTTGTAACATCTACAAAACTAGTCGTATCCGTAGTGTCACCAGGATAAGGTATCCCTCCTTTATCCATCTACTACAGGCCATTTAGGTTATTACTTAAGGCATGATCCACTTGTATGTCTCCACATACATGCTTAGGTTACATGAAATAACCACGGATCATAGTTTATTGGGTTTAAGTTAATGCTTATAAAATAACACTTATTTTATCAATAACAATATGAGTACAAAATGTTTACAAACTACGAGACCACTGGGAGAATTAGGACACCAATCCCAATAATCTCCCACTTGTCCTAATACCTCGGGAGACTAATGTACAATACATAAAAACAATACAATATACAATAAGCTAGGGCATAATCTATACCCCAGTATTATCTCCCATTTTATCTAGACAGGTGTCGCATGTCTTGTAGACCCAGACTATCCATATGACCCTCAAACACTTTACGCGTGAGAGCCTTTGCAAACGGATCAGCAATGTTGTGCTCTGACGATCTTCGTGACTATCACATCACCGTGATGCATAAACTCCCTGATCAAATGATACTTCCGTTCAATATGCTTGCCTCTTGTGTGAATCTGAGGTTCCTTAGAATTTACCACATCCCACTGTTATCACAATAAAGTGTGATCGACAAAGACATAAATCGGTAAGGAACTTCCTAAGGCAAACAACCTCTTTAGCAGCTTAACAAATGGCTATGTATTCGGCTTCCATAGTGGAGTCTATGATACATCCCTACTTGATGCTTCACCAAACTATAGCCCCTCCATTCAGAGTGAACACTGACCCTGATGTCGATTTTTTAGAATCTCTATTAATCTGAAAGTCAGAGTCTGTGTATCCTGTAAGGATCAAATCTTTATCTCCATACACGAGCATGTAGTCCCTCGTTCTCCAAAGATACTTGAGGATTATTTTGACCACCGTTCAGTGATTTAATCCTGGATTGGACTGATATCGACGGACAATCCCTACTGCATAGCAAATGTCAAGTCTAGTACATAACATTGCATACATAAAGTTACCAACAGCCGATGCATAGGGAATTCGTCTCATTTCTTCAACCTCTTGAGGTGTCTTAGGACTCTGTTCCTTAGAAAAAAATACTTCCATGCCTGAAGGGTAATAAACCCCTCTTGGAATTCTACATTGAGTACCTGATCAACATCTTCTCAATGTACGATGCCTGAGACAAGGCCAACCTTTTGTTCTTATGATCCCGAATTATCTAAATCCCTAGAACAAATTGCGCCTCACCCAAATCTTTCATTTAGAATTGGGCTTAGACATGTCTAGAACAACTTTCAGAACAGTCAGAAACTTTCTGAGCCCAACGGCCTCCTTAGCAGCTTCACAAGCAGCTACAAACTCGGCCTCCATAGTGGAGTCAGCGATGCACCACTACTTAGTGCTTTACCACACTACAGCTCCTCCGATAAGAGTGAACACTGATCCTGAAGTAGATTCAAAGAATCCTTATCAGTTTGGAAATCAAAGTTTGTGTATCCAGTAAGGATCAAATCCGTAGATCCATACACAAGCATGTAGTCTCTCATTCTCCGAAGATACTTGAGGATGTTCTTGATAGCAGTCTAGTGTGTTGGGAATGTCTTAGAACTTGCAATTCGTAAATTTTGTGTTAAACATTCTATTTATCAATAAAATATTATTGAGTATCTTATTCAACAAAGTTGTTTATTTTGCATTCTATTATGAAAATCCAATAAACATATCCATGACTATAGCGTGAATACTTTAACTTTATGTGGTGACATAAACAGGATCAAATTAATAGTATATAGCCTAAATGGTCTATAAGTATATGGATGAAATTGGGTATCTCATCCTGATAATACTATTGGATGTGGCCCATTTTGTATAGGTAATACAAATGATGTGATCCACAAATCATTCATGTAGAGACATCTGAGTGGGGGTATCCTATGCAATGAGTTTTCATATAGACTGGACCACGAAATAGTCACTTTTCTTTATAACGACCGTTTACTGTTAAAACTGACTATTTCATACTTAAGTAATCTAAGATAACTCGATCTTAATCCTAAGCTTGCTATGAACTCCTGTTTATTTGGGATTATCCATTGATCTGCATGGGTAAGAGTAGTCCAATAGCACTGCTTAATAAGCCTTCCATTTTGGGGATAAAACCAAATGGATAGCTGGGGACATAGCCCTGCAAGATGGAATTCACTCCTACCCATTTTAGGGTTAGCAGATAGGTTGTTCTCTTAAGTGTTGATTCCAAGTATTGAACAATTGATGCCCCGTCTTCTCATGATAGAAAAGGACATGATTCATAAGTAGTATTATGAATCAAAATTGTTCATTAGAGGGTCAGTGGGTACTTAAAGAACAAGATGTATTTACAGGGGTAAAATGGTAATTTTGACCCAGCTGTAATTATGAACAACCTGTGAAGGATCGATCTACTGATTATGGTTTATATGGACATAAATATATCTTCAGTGAGGGGAGTGCAACTATCGAGTTATAGTGGTGTGTCTTGATAATTAACGAATAGTAATTAATTCAATTAAAGAGTTTTAACGAATTAATTACAGATCGTTGGAGCTCATGATCTCCATTTGGTCCTCTACTGACTAATTAAATTGGAATAACAAATTAAGTTTCAATGTATGAAATTAGGGTTATGAATTTAAAATGTTCAAATTCAAAGGGGTTTTGGATTGATTGTATATGATACAATTATAATCGTTTAATTTAATTGAAATGAAACGAAATTGGAAAATAAATTAATATTTAAATTATGATTTAAATATAAAATTGATTTATTAGTGATATTGATATTTTAGTAATTTAATATTTAGATATTAAATTAACATTATTTTAATTAAAAAGTTTAATTCAAAATCAATTAAAATTAGTTTTATTTAAATTAATTATTTTCTAATTAATTTTCTAAAACTATTTTATACTGAATGCCTTTGATGTATGCATGTATAGGGTTATAATATATAGTATGCATGTATAGGGTTTCTTTTAATATAAGTGTTATACTGAATGTCTTTGATGTATGTTGTGGATGTTTAGCATTTCTAATTTTTCTAAGTTGTTATAAAATGAAATTAGACTTTAAAATCCAGAAAAAAAAAAGATGCACACAATGCTCACTTAGGTTAACAAAGTAGTTTTAACCGTTAAAATAGATTGTTACTTTATAAAATTTGGTTACAAACTCAAATCGGTTCATTAACCTATCTAAGGCTAGGGGTACTTAAGTTGATGGTTTACGTAACACCTCCTACTTAAGGATTATGACCAAAAGATTGAGTGTTGTTAACTGATTTATGAGCTTGCATGAGCGGTGTGAGGTTTAAAACTAGTTTATACACTTAGACATTGTAGGGTTATATTCAGATATAAATGTTATACTTGGATAAAAATGATATAGACTTAGGTTGTGAAAAAGTTAGCCGTTTTAAACCTAAGTAAATAGATCCCCAAACATTTAGAACACTTCAGTGGGAGATTAACAATATATTCGATATATAGTTATTAGCTCTCATGTCCTCAAGAGTTCACACCGTGAGGTCCATGCTCGGCTTCGTGACACTTTTACCGCAACTACTTCATTCGGAAAGTGTTTGCATGGGTCAATAACAAGGTGAATGGGGGAAGTAGTTCATAGTAAGTGGGTGAAGAAAATGTGTCAATATTGTCCTATGGTCTCCTCCATTAGTTTGAATCGTGAGATTCCTATGTTGCGCCTACTGTCGTTTTTAGTTGGCACTAGCTAGTCATTAACCATGGCGATCCCCACGGATGGTTGTAAAATAGGATTCGGAACAACCCAATCTTTAGTAATGAATAAGGTCTTATAGTTCCATCTTGGGTATCTGTAAACACAAATTTTGTACTATAATGCAAGTCCATGCCATAAACTTGTTGACATAGATTTTATGTGATGATATGTGAAACTACTTCTAGATATGCATTATTAACGAATGTTCTTGTAGTATGTTGTGCATTGTCGCAAGTTTCCCTGCGTTGAAACCAAGTATAATTTCATCGCAAGTTTCTCGGTGTGATCCGAGGTCGAACACAAGGACTGTTTTGGTTATTGCATTTGTGATATATGCGACTAGGCGTTTTTTCAATTTATAAAAGAATTTTTGTACAAGAAATTAAACGTGCGATAAAGTAAAGTAAATCAGTAAAAATGCGATAATAACATAAATTGCGTTAAAGTAAATTGCGTTAAATTAAATCTAAGCTAAGATGATACAAGATACAGGTTTCGTGATACAAGATACTGAGGTCAAGGCTGGTTGTGAAGATTATGCAAAGATCGTGTAATGTGATGACAAGTCTTATGTACGAAGCAGAAACAGAAAAGATAACTAATATAAACAGCGCAAGTTCCTTATTTGTGTTATCTTAAGTATTGTTCCACTTTTCCCTTGGCATACACCTCTCTGTGATCGGCCATGTTCCCACATCTCTGTGGTGAAATAGGGGTGAACGTAATGAACGCAAGGTTGCTTCCATCTCTGGAAGTACTACTTGCTTCAGTTAACGCATTCTTCTAACCTTTTCACTTGTGCTTTCACTGGTGAAAATGTTGTCTAGCATGCCTTAGCTTAACGCATTTATCTCTTTAGCACAGATTAAGTTACTCGTTTAATCCATATTAATTACCAAGGTATTAAGAAAACTTCATGGAGAAAACGATTAATGGAGGAGCGAAAATAAACAGAGAAGTGGTAATGAAAGTGATCGAGACATTCAATAAAACTATTTAGCATCTGATACATGATTTATGAATGAAGAGATTAAGAAGATGAAATACACTTGATGAAATAGAGTTAGAACCAAATACAAATAAGCGCCAACGTCTTAACGCCGATCTGGATGGAGATTTGCTTGCCGACGTGGATGAAGTGAACGGATGGATGAGCTTCCCTCTCAGGCTTGATCAACTAGTAGTAGGGATCTAAGCATATAGCTTTACGGTGGGGATCTGACAGATTCACACTGAGACTCACCTCTCGGCCTTGTCTCTTCTCTTCTCGGATTTCTTCCGATCAGTACTCAGCTCAGCCTTTCTCTCAATAATCCAACATTAATTAGCCCTCGTATTAGTTATACCCATATCAAATATATCTTCTCTGAATTCTATGGTAGTATTTATAGGTGAAAAGCTATGACTCTTGGCTTGTGGACCCCACTTCTTGTTATGGAAATTCCAAAGATGGAGGGATAAATATTCCTTCTGTTATGCAATCAGACCGTCAAATCTGCACAATGGTTAGTTGTACCGTGTCACAATCCTCCGCATTTGCGTTGCTCAGCTGCATCTTTCGATCGATTGCTCGCATGCGGTGTTGTTTTTATTACCGCATGCGGTTGAAATTCAGCTCTGGATCGACTGTCGCATTGCACCATCATTGCGTTAATCGTCTCTTCATTGTTGATTGACGGGCACAATGTGACAGAGATGCATTTTTCAGCTTCTCGTTGAGCCTTGATCACAAGCGGTGACTTGGTTTCCTATAAAACAGAGTAAAAATATCCTCTTCTACCATCTTGACGATGTTAGTGGGTGTAATTGCGATAATTCATGACTATTGTATTTCTAAGCTACTTTTCATACAATCGACGCATATTCCTTCTCTTTTGGCCGCAATATCTAAATAAGGCAACATAAATAACTTGTATTTCTACAAGTTATCAGTATCTTCCATCTGGGGGGCATATTCATACCTTTCTATACGATCTGAAAATGGCAGATCACACTTACAAGAATTACTAATTATTAGTAAAGATCTTGACCAAAAAACAATAACCAAAAGAACTATAGGATTAAAGAGTTACTCTGATATAGTGTTTGTGAAGAATTGCCTTCCTTTATTAATTTTGTTAAAATTGGATTTAGATGCATAAAGTTTAATAGAATTTGTTTAAATTTTTTCAGCAATGTCGAATTCAATTATACAACTGCTAGCTTTCGATGAGTTTAACGGTGAAGGATATTTAAATTGGAAATCCAACATCAATAAAATATTAGTTGTGGATGATTTGAGGTTTGTGTTGACGGAGGAATGTCCTCCAATTCCCAGTACAAAAGCGAACCGAAATGTTCGAGACATTTATGATCAGTGGGTTAGGGCTAATGAAAAAGCTCGGGCCTACATCTTAACAAGTATATCCGATGTACTTAATAAGAAACATGAGGTAATGCCCATCGCCCATGAGATAATGGCGTCGCTTCAGGAGATGTTGGGGCAACTGTCATCCTCTGTTCAACATGAAGCCATTAAGTATGTCTATAGTACTCACATGAAAGATGGTTCCAACATTAGAGAACATGTTCTCGATATGATGGTCCATTTTAATATTGCTGAGGCTTATGGGGCGATGATAGATGAAATAAGTAAAGTAAGTATGATATTGGAATCTCTCCCAGAGAGTTATCTACCTTTCAGAACCAATGATATTATGAACAAAATTACTTATAATTTTACCACGTTGTTGAACGAGTTACAGAAATTTTAGTCTATAATGAAACTTAGGGAAAAAGAAGTGGTGTTATTTCTCGATCTAAGAAGTTTTTTAAGGGGTCGACGTCTGGAACAAGACCCACTGATAACAAAAAGTCTGCACCTTCTTCTTCAAAAGATAAATCTGTACAAATGAAGAAGAAAGGTAAAGGCAATAAGAAAACCACTGCTATTGCGGGGAGGATGGGCACTAGAAGCGTAATTGCCCAAAGTATTTGGCTAAAAAGAAAGCGGAAAAGGCAAAACAAGGTAAATCAGATTTACTAGTAGTTGAAACATGTCTAGTGGAGAATACTCACCTAACTTGGATATTAGATTCAGATGCCGCTAATCATGTTTCCACTTTTCTACAGGAAACTAGTTCTTTGAGAGAACTTTCTGAACAGAAAATGACTTTCAAGGTGGGAATGGGTGAAGTCATTTCAGCTCATGCAGTGGGAGATGTCAAGCTATTTTTTGGACAGTCTTTCATCTTACTTAGAAATGTGTATTATGTACCTAAGATGAAAAGAAACAAAATCACCATTTCCTGTCTACTAGAAAATATGTACAACATATCTTTTGAATCTAATGAAGTGTTTGTTTTTTCAAAAGATGTTCAGATCTACTTTCCAAGACTCGAAAATAACTTGTACATATTAAAACAAACTGAAGAAAAGTCCAATCTAAATATAGAGATGTTTAAAACGGCTGAGACTCAAAATAAAAAACGAAAAAATTCTCCTAATGCCTATCTTTGGCACCTCAGACTTGGTCACATTAATCTCAACAGAATTGAGAGATTAGTAAAATAACGGCCATCTAAGTCAGTTAGAAAATAGTTCTTACCTCTATGTGAATCATGTCTTGAGGAAAAAATGACAAAAAGATCTTTTTCCAAAAAAGGTCTTCGTGCCAAAAAGCCTCTCGAACTTATACATTCAGACCTATGTGATCCGATGAGTGTAAAAGCACGAGGAGGCTATCAGTATTTTGTTAGTTTTATTGATGATTACTCGAGATATGGCCACATTTACTTGATGAGTCACAAGTCTTAAACTCTTAAAAAGTTCAAAGAATTTAAGACCGAGAAAGAAAATTTGTTAAGTAAAAGGATTAAAACACTTCGATCTGATCAAGGTGGTAAGTATATGAATCTACAATTCTAGAACTATCTAATAGATCATGGAATTCAATCCCAGCTCACAACACCTGGAATACCACAACAAAACGGTGTCACAAAAAGGAGAAATCAAACCTTGTTAGACATGGTCCGTTCAATGATGAGTTATGCTCCGTTACCTCAATCCTTTTGGGGGTTTTTACAGTATACTATTGTACATATTCTAAACGTAGCTCCTTCAAAAAGTGTTTCAAAAACACCGTATGAATTATGAAAAGGACGCAAAACTAGTTTACGTCATTTTCGTATCTGGGGTTGTCCAACACATGTATTGGTACAAAATCCTAAGAAACTGGAACACGTTCAAAGTTATGTCTTTTTGTAGGATACGCTCAAGAAACAAAAGGAGGATTGTTCTATGATCCCCAATAAGAAAAAGTATTTGTATCGACAAATGCTACATTCTTGGAAGAAGATCATATTAAAAATCATCTACCTCACAATAAACTAATATTGCAAGAAATGACCAAAGATACTACAGAAACATCAACAAAAGTTGTTGATCAAGCTGGTCCATCAACAACTGTTGTTGTCCCGTCACGTCCATCTCAAGAGTTGAGTATGCCTCAACGTAGTGGAAGGTTATTCAACAACCTGAATGCTATATGGGTGTTATTCAACAACCTAAATGCTATATGGGTTTAACAGAAACTCAGAACATCATACATGATGATGGATTAGAGGATCCATTAACTTTAAAAAGGCAATGGAAGATGTTAAGGAATAGTGGATAAAAGCCATGGACGTTGAAATGGAGTCTATGTACTTCAATTCTGTCTGGGAGCTTGTAGATCAACCACATGGGGTTAAACCTATACGTTGCAAATGGATCTATAAGAGAAAACGAAACCAAACTGGCAAGGTGCAAACCTATAAACCCAGACTCGTGGCAAAAGGTTTTACCCAAAGAGAAGGGGTTGATTATGAAGAAACTTTTTCCCCTGTTGCCATGATAAAATCTATTAGAATACTTCTATCCATTGCCACATATTATGACTATGAAATATGACAAATGGATATCAAGACAGCTTTTCTGAATGACCATCTTGATGAAAGTATTTTTATGTCAACCAGAAGGGTTCATCGAACAAGGACGGGAACAGAAATTCTGTAAGCTTAAACGATCCATTTATGGGTTAAAACAAGCTTCAAGATCCTGGAATATAAGATTTGATACTGCAATCAAATCTTACGTTTATTAAAAAAATGTTGATGAACCTTGTGTATACAAGAAGATAGTCAACAAGACTGTAGCATTCTTAGTTCTTTATGTTGATGATATCTTGCACATTAGAAATGAGGCAAGCTTCCTTGCTGACGTAAAGAGATGGTTAGCAACATAGTTCCAAATGAAAATTTTAGGTGATGCTCAATACATTCTAGGAATACAAATCTTTCGAAATCGAAAGAATAGAACCCTAGCACTATCTTAGACATCTTACATTGACAAGATGTTGTCAAGATATAATATGCAAAATTCCAAAAAAGGTATGCTACCTTTTAGACATGGAAATGACAAGAATTCCATACGCATCTGCAATTGGGAGTTTGATGTACACAATGTTATGTACACACCCTAACATATGCTTTTCAGTTGGAATCATCAATAGGTTCCAATCCAATTCAAGACACAGTCATTGGATTGTTATAAAAAACATCCTCAAGTATCTAAGGAGACGAGGGACTATATGCTTGTGTATGAACCTAAGGATTTGATCCTTACCGGATACACTGATTCTGATTTCCAGACTAACGTAGATTCAAGGAAATCTACTTCGGGATCATTTTTCACTCTCAAAGGAGAAGCTATAATTTGGAGAAGCATTAAGCAAAGTTGTATTGATGACTCCACAATGGAAGCAGAATACGTAGCCGCATGTGAAACCGCTAAAGAAACAGTATGGCTACGAAAATTCTTGGCTGACTTGGAAGTATTTCCAAATATGCACCTACCTATCACACTGTGTTGTGACAATAGTGATGTTGTTGCAAACTCGAAAGAACCAAGGAGTCACAAACATGAAAAACATATTGAGAGAAAGTACCATCTAATCAGAGAGATAGTAGACCAAGGAGACATGATCATCACGAAGATAGCCTCTGAAGACAACCTTACTGATCCATTTACAAAGACCCTCTCGGCTAAAGTGTTTGAAGGCTACCTGGTTGGACTAGGACTCCGAGCAACGTAATCTAGGGCAAGTGGGAGAATATCTATGGTATTAGAGATGCCCTAGATTATTGTATTTTCCCTTTATGTTTCTCAACATTGTATTGTATATATTTGTTCTCACTGGAGTTTTAGTCCAAGTGGGAGATTGTTGGGAATGTCCTAGAACTTGCAGTTCGTAAATTTTGTGTTAAACATTCTATTTATCAATAAAATATTATTGAGTATCTTATTTAATAAAGTTGTTGATTTTGCATTCTATTATGAAAATCCAATAAACATATCCATGGCTATAGTATGAATACTTTAACTTTATGTGGTGACATAAACAGGATCAAGTTAATAGTATATAGCCTAAATGGTCTATAAGTATATGGATGAAATTGGGTATCTCATCCTGGTAACACTATTGGATGCAGCCCATTTTGTATAGGTAATACAAATGATGTGATCCACAAATCATTCATGTAGAGACATGGTATCCTATGTAATGAGTTTGCATATAGATTGGACCATGAAATAGTCATTTTTTTTTACAACGACCGTTTACTGTTAAAACTGACTATTTCATACTTAAATAATCTAGGATAACTCGATCTTAATCCTGAGCTAGCTATGAACTCCTGTTTATTCAGGATTATCCTTTGATCTGCATGGGTGAGAGTAGTCAACAACACTGCTTAATAAGCCTTTCATTTTGGGGATAAGACCAGATGGATAGCTAGGGACATAGCCGTGCAAGATGGAATTCACTCCTACCCATTTTAGGGTTAGTTGATAGGTTTTTCTCTTAAGTGCTGATTCCAGGTCTTGAATAATCGAGGCTCCGCCTTCTCATGATAGAAAAGGACATGATTCATAAGTAGTATTATGAATCAAAATTGTTCATTAGAGGGTCAGTTGGTACTTAAGGAACGAGATATATTTACAGGGGTAAAATGGTAATTTTTATCCAACTGTAATTATGAACGATCTGTGAAAGACCGATTTCCTGATTATGGTTTATATGGACAGAAATATATCTATAGTAAGCAGAGTGCAATTATCGAGCTATAGTAATGTGTCTTGATAGTTAACAAATAGTAATTAATTCGATTAAAGAGTTTTAACGAATTAATTACAGATTATTGGAGCTCATGTTCTGTAGGTTCATTAGGTCCCTCTACTAGCTCATTAAACTGGAATAACAAATTAAGTATTGATGTATGATATTAGGGTTATGAATTTGAAATGTTCAAATTCAAAGGGGTTTTTGATTGATTGTATATGATACAATTATAAATGTTTAATTTAATTGAAATTAAACGAAATTGGAAAATCAATTAATATTTAAATTATGATTTAAATATAAAATTTATTTATTGGTGATATTGATATTCTATTAAATTAATATTTAGATATTAAATTAGTATTATTTTAATTAAAAAGTTTAATTCAAAATAAATTAAAATTAGTTTTATTTAAATTAATTATTTATGAATTAATTTTATAAATCTAATTTAAAAATTAAAAAAATGATTTTTGAAATCATTTTAAGTTAGTGGATTTTTCCATTTTTTGGGAAAAATCTACTAACCACATTTTGATGGATTATCACCAAAATCCTATTGTAAATTGATATGATCACTAAGCTGGAGCTGCCCTTCATGCAACCCTATATAATTGCATGAATTTTACCTATTTATAGAAGCTCCATGCATGTACATCATTAAGCAATCTCAGTTATACTTGCTGAAGTGATAACCTAAAAACCTACATACGCCTCACTTGTTCTTCATCAATTTAACTTGGTTTAAGTGTTTCCACCACACGTTCCAGCTTGAGCATAGTATAAAAGAACTCGGTGGTAGTCCTCTTGAAGTTTCAAGCTCTATTATGGTGGATTTCAGCTGAATTTGTGAAGGAATTCTTCAAAGGTAATATGTGTTTCAAACCCTCTTTTGAATATCATATGAACAATATGCTTAAAACTCAAATTGGATGTAGTTTAAGTGCTTATTGATTCTGAAGTCTTCCGTTGCATGTTTTATCATTCCTTCATAGTGACCCTGTTCTGGATTAGACTGATATCTACTAATTATCTCCACAGCATAACAGATGTCAGGATGAGTATATAACATCGCATACGTCAAACTGCCAATGGCAAATGCATAAGGGACCCGTCTCATTTCCTCAACCTTTTGAGGTGTCTTAGGACATTGCTCCTTAGACAATGTAACTCCATGTCGAAAAGGCAAAAGGCCCCTCTTGGAGATCTGCATCGAGTACTTTACTAACATCTTGTCAATGTACGATGTCTGAGACAGTGCTAGCACTTTGTTCCTTCGATCCCGAAAGATCTGAATCCCAAGAATAAACTGAGTCTCTCCCAAATCTTTCATTTGAAATTTGGTTGCTAGCCAGTTCTTAACTAAAGTCAGTAAACCTACATCATTCCTAATGTAGGATTGTATCAACAACAACGGAAGCACAAGGATCATCTAAGCACTCTAATTCACTAATTTTTTCAAAATATAAAGCACGGTCTTGTAGAAAACAAGTGAGTTTCAAGACATACCTCTTGTAAAACTTCTTCAAAGCTCTTTCCCCAGCTGCTATCTTCTCCAAATCTTGTTGCAGACCACCTCAAGATCTTCCCCACTATTCTCTTGGTGCTCTAGATTGAGTTGTGGGACTCAAAACAAGCTTGAATCAAGGGATGAAGAAGAAAAGCTCACAGCAACAATCTAGGTGAAGAACCCTTTCTTCAAACCGAATCTTTTCTAAAATTCTCTATAGATTGCATGCCCGATTTTCACTCCAATCTCTTCATTATATTGCAATCAACATGCGAAGGAGAGAGTTGCATGAGTTACAGCTCATGCTTGGAGAAGACAAGACAAACAAGAATGCTATTTGTGTGAGCTACTTAGGTGATGGATAATGGAAAATCTTATTTTTCCATTTTGTGTGTTTTGATTTTCTCTTTTTCAATTTTATCATAAAATCAAAAGATGATTTTATAAAATCT
>NW_028326281.1:0-32101 GCF_027475165.1 Benincasa hispida
AACTTCAGCCTGCCTACAACAACAGCTGAAACAACCTCACCAATACCGACTCGAAGAGTCATCTCTTCATATGATAACGTTTGCCAGGAACTGAATCCTTAGTAAGAGGAACTGACATGATTGGTAGCACCTGAATCAAGGATCCAGGCAGAATCATCATTCTTTACCAGACATATTTCCAAGACAAATAAATCATATTTACTGTCTTATCTCCTCTTTCGGAGAGTAGTGGGATGGAGGTCATTTTCCACGAAATTTGTTTCACACGATTCTTTCCACTATAAATAATCGGTCATTTTTAAAAGCTTTAAATGAAAATACTAACGAGTTGCTGAAAAAGAAAAACACATTGACCTACATTAGGTTTTGAGCAAATACCCGTTGTAAAACAAAACAACATCCAATAAGGTTTTAGAAAAACTAACATGAACCCCGTGTGACATCTAGTTTCGCAATGACGCTTCAAAGGTTTAGGATAAAAGCCGCCGAAGGAAGGTCAGTTATCCCTCCTCTGAATTGAGAAGTTCTCAACCAGTCATTAATACAGAACAACTCTTACTCCTATAATGACTAGCCGTCATTGATTTGGCCAAAAGATCATTAACTTACTTAACAATCTCCCGTAAGTGTGACCCACCATTTTAAGCCCTAAAGGTCCGTCCCAAAAGGCCAATCCGAGGGGAAAATCCGATTGGGGCAAAACCTAAAGCGATATTATCCATTTTTGGAGTTCACCTTGATATTGACCAACTGCACAAAACCCATCCGAAGGGGGATGCTCCGAAGGCGACACGAGGGCATAGAGAATGATCTCACGGTGTGAACCAAAGACAGATACCATAGGACGTGTTAACACATACCCTTCACCCACTTACTATAAACACTCTCTCCATTCACCTTGATATTGACTCATGCAAACTCCATCTGAAGGGGGATGCATCCTGGGCATCTCGAGGCCAAGCATGAATCTCATGGTGAACATACCAGAAGAAACGTGAGTGGAATCATAGACATATCTGATACGCCTCTGCCTCCCACTGAGTATTTTATAACCTAGGGTTTAGTTTACTTAGAAAAAACACGGCTAAAGATTTTAACTAAGTGACTTTTAGGTTTTCCCAAGAGAGTTACCTTGGATAGTTGAACAACTTTTGATCATCATCCATTAAACTCTTTAACGGAATCTCTGACCAAAACATCGCATGCTTGTTGAAAATCTATCTAAGTCACCTTTCAAGGTAGGTTCCCAGGTAGGGTTATTACGTTTTCGTCAACTTAAGAACCCCAGCCTAGCCAGAACTCGCCTTAGACAAAAGGTCCCTTATAGATAGGTTTACAACAAATTTAATCTTTTATTCAACCAATTTAATCCTATTAAATCGATTTTAAAAGATTAATCTAGGTTACTAAACTTTTTAGAACCATTTGAACTTAGGTCTATCTCAATCCAATTTCAAAACCCTTTTAAAAAAAACTTGAGTCTACCCTAAGTCTGCATGCAACTCTGAATTATTCATTTTAGGTCTAATTTCCTTTATAACACTTATAAACGGAAACAACCATCACAATGTGAAGCTAACACATGCAAGGCATTCATAACGATTATAAACAGCCTAAGTGTTATGCTCAATGCATTGTCCATTCATTGCTATTTCTTTTATATAACACTTATACAAAACAGCAATGAAACAAGCAAAACATGCTTCCATTCACCCTTAGACTAGAACATTTATAATAAAAGTATGATGCATGATAATGCTCACTGCATGCAAAATATAACTCTTATATTTCATGAAGCATGCGCATGCTTTCAAGTAATTTCTTCATGCAATATTATAACAATTATAATACATGATGCATGAGTAATTACACAACCTAAGGTGGGTTTTTAACTATATGACAAACACTTTGGCATATAAGTATCATACATCACATGTAGAAACAATAAAAGTTGATGAACCGGGTAAAATTGCCTTAAACACAAAAAGGAAAACTAACTATTACAAAAACAAGGAGTCTTCGATTCAAACAGGCAAACCGGGTCTTGAATCGTTCAGCAAAGCATCGCTTCTCCAACTATCCATCGTGTACTAAGCATCCCGCGATCGTCTAGACGATAAAACAAACTCTTTGCTCTATCACTTACCAGCGCTCCCAGAGCTAAACGATCATTTAGAACTTACTATACGATCGTCTAGAAAAATCCAAACGATCGTTTAGTTATTACTACACGATCATGTACTTTTACTAAGCGATGAAGCCTGAAGTACACGATCGCTTAGCGCGTTCCACATAGCGTCCGCCTTCCGCGATCGTCTAAGCGACTACGATGCCGCGAAGAACCATCGCCTAAGCGATCGCTTAGCCAGCGCCTCCGTATCGCATACGCGCGATTGCATAGGTAGTAACTAAGCGATGAAGCTTGCTAACTACACGATCGTCTAGCGTGCGCCTTCTACTAAACGACGAGCATCGCATGCTCCCACTACAATCTCCTACCTCCAGCGCCTACACGATCGTGCAACCAATGCCACGTGATATGTAATGATTTACCCCATCGCTTAGCATTAGCTAAACGATCGATTAGAAAATACTACACCATTGTTTAGAAAAAAATATTTAAATGATCGCTTAGTTAAATCTCAACGATCGTTTACCTGAGGCTACACGATCCGACCAACGCTTGATCTTCTTCTTTGTTGATGCAGCCGAAGCTTCATCATGAACGACTCGACGAACTCAAACATTTTGAATTACAAACTCAATTGCAAAGTTAATTTCGCCCAAAACACAGGGGTCCGTACAATTAATACTTTGTAATACCGAAAGCTTTAACAAAAAGGCAATTTAAAACTCGAAATGTTCATCAAATTCATCCACAAATGAAGAAAACGGTTAACCACAAATGCAGAAACCCACCGCGACTGAAAATGCATTTGATTCAGATCTGTAATTTGGAATATCAGAGAACCTGGCTTTGCTACCAATTGAAGGAAATCGGATTCTAAGATTTCCATGAGCATCAGAACAAGACTATTCCAAATTACAATCATGAATGAACATATATTTACAGTCGACTTCAAACAGCGGTTATACAATTCATACAGAGAAATTACAGCATGAACAACAAATGAATAGAAGGACAAACTGTACGAACAAATGCAGACACGTCTTTCGCTCCAATGTACACGATCGCTCGAACAACAACGACCACAAACACTTGATCTACACGACCGTAACACTGCACGAACACTTCGCGCTCGTCCTCAACGATCTCTCGGTCACGAACTCCTCTACAACATGAACAGCCTCCACAGCACCACGAACGGCCTCCAGAAAACCTGACGGTGTTAAGTTGAGTCTGACACCATCAACAAGGCGACCTTGGTATTCTCGGTGTGAGAATACAAAGGGTGGGCTCTGTTCGAACTTGGTATGAGGCAGACGAACGGAGGAAACAACAATCGCGTACACGACTGGGCAAGTGGGAGATGGAGGATAGGTCGATGCCCAATCGTTTAGATAAAGCTAAGCGATCATCTAGAAAAAGCTATGCGATCGTTTAGTCTATCGTTTAGCTCGGTCTGTCGCCTACAGACACTACACAATCGTTTCCTTGGGCCAACGATCGTCTAGCAAAACAATGTGATCGTTTAGTAAATACTGCACGATCGTTTAGCTCACCACTGCACGATCGTTTAGCTCTCTCATTCTTCGTTTAGTAAATCCGAATTTACTTGACGACTTCATGAGTTTCTTTTGCGCAGAGAGAAAACTCAAAACTTTTTCTATCGTTTGTAAAACTTCTTTTTCAAAATAGGAAAACCACTTTCCTTTTAAACTCACGGTTACCATGATCCAATAACCACCCGCTACTTTGGTTATTTAAAAGAAAAAGAATTAATTATCCAATAATTAATATTATAATAAATATAAATTATAACCAACTTATCATACTATATTTATAACCTATAGTTTTAATATTTCATCTCATGAAACATATAAACCATAGTTCTTTTTCTATTCAATGGTACTTAACGTAAATCTCATTTACATCAATCCTCCACTAGATGTATCTCATACATCATATCGATTATATCATATATAATCAAAATACCTCTTGTCAATTTGAACATTTCAAATCAACACTAAGAACTGATCCTCAATTGAATCCATTGAGCTACCAAGGGGACCTCATGAACCTATAGCTTGAAGCTTCAACGATACGTGAATAACTGACTAAACTTTTTAGTCACCGGATCCATCATCCGTTAACTGCCAGGCACTCCACTAAAGATCGACAGCTGAACTTTCCTTACCACAGATATATTATGTGTCCATCATAACCAATCAGCAGTATGACAACCCTTCACAGATCACTCGTAAGTATAGCTAGGCCAATAACCGTTATGCCCCTATAGTTATATCTTTCTCCTTAAGTACCACTGATCCCTCTAATGAACATAAATCATAGTCCTACTATGACTGAGTCTTCTCTTCCAAAGAGAAGTTGTGGCCACTATGTTCAAGCCCCGGAATCAGCCCTTAAAGGAGCAATCTCTTTACTTATCCCTACTTTGAGAAATGAGTGAATTCCATCTTGTGGATTGAGTTCCCAGCTCCCAGATCAGACAAGTCCCTAAAAAGGTAGGCATGTTAAGTTGACAATCTGGTCACTCTCACCCATACTAATCAAAGGACTGGCCTCAAAGGCAGGAGTTTCCAAAACACTCAGGATTGAGGTCGTGTCACCTATGGTGGTTTAGGTGAGATGCAAGTCTCTAGGCATTATATACAAATTCTAATCATCTCGTGGTCCAGGTCTTATACAAACTCTTTGTATAAGACACCCCCCTTCCACGTCTTCACATGAATGGTCAGGATCTACCATCTGTAATAGTTTACAACACTTGCAAACCTCTACAAAGTTGGTCGTATCCATAGTGTCACCGGGATCAGGTATCCCACCTTAATCCTTATACTACAAACCGATTTAGGTTATCACTTAAGGCATGATCCACTTGTATATCACATATACATGCTTAAGTTCACATAAGATAACCAAGGAGCTTTGTTTATTGGATATGAGTAAATGACAGAATTAAATAACACTTATTTTATTCATTGAACAATATGTATCTTTACAAAACAACGAGACTCCAGGACAATTAGGACACCAATCCCAACACTTCGTGCATCTTAAAATTTCCAAATTTTGTGGCTAACAACTGAAGTCTTAATATTTAACTTCTGATGCCCCTTCATGAGCAACAACAAGAATATTACAAGCTTCCATTGTAGAGACACAGATGCTTATCAGCCTAAAAATGATTTTGTCAACACCATTGAAAATGGCATTTAATACTCTAGAGTTTTTTAGAAGGCTTCATCCTCGGCCTTGGACCACTCCACTTCTGGTTTGAGTTTCTTCTCACCTTTTATATTAGTGATCTTAAGGTGGGACCAACCCACGAGAACAAATTTTTAGGAACTTTTGTCAATGGACTTCCGAAAGGCTATCATCCTTGCTTTTCAATATGCATAATTTGTTCCATCCAAGACTGGTGGACATGAGGTAGAGCCACCTTCTTTGGTTCCTTCTGTAGAAACACACCAAGATCACAACACCAGAGATAATAGTGACCTGGTTGCTTAAATACCAAATGAAAATAATATTGAAGTACCTATCGCACAATAAAGTGTGTTACAAATTTCACGACAATTCATAGAACAATTAACAAATAGAAATAGGAAAACAAAATAATCCTAGATATCGTTAACCTAATTCGATGATTAACACCTATGTCTTGATGGAAATGTGCCCATGGAAAGATAACTTCACTAATAAAAATGTTAAGCAATTACAACATATTACTTTATCTGTATTGAATACTCTAATACAATGACCCCTATAGAGCTCAACCACTCAACCGTACACCTAGACTCCTCCTAGATGAGAGATCCCTCTATTTGATACTTAGGCTCCCCCAAGTAATAATATCAGTGATGAATGTCTCAAGCTCCCCCTAAGTAATATACTTCCTCTCGGCAAGACTTGAGTTCCCCTCAAGACGTGAGACTCACTCTCACTTGCAGGTTATCTTTTCCCTTCAAGTAAAGAACACTTCACTTGATTAGCTTTGGATCCCCCTAAGCTTGAGGCTCTTTTCTCAAGTAGTATAATGATGAAGCACAAAACCAACTTGGAGTATATCTCCAACCTCACAGTAACAAAATCTTCAATGGCTACAAAAATTGATAAAATAAACACTTGTGACAAAATAAAATTTACAAAACAAACAACTCTTAAATTCTTTTTTTCAAAATGGTCAGCCTTCTAACAAAAACAGGGTGTCTTGATATACATGTAGCGAATGCAAAGAAGACCAACCCTAATTTTCAAAATTACTTGCACACGGAGAAGGAAAGATCTACAAGAATACTTCAGATATAGAATAACCCACGTAAGGAAGTATTTTGCAGAGACAACATTTCCATATGACAATCTTAAGTAACAAGATCAAATGTAAAGACATTCTAAAAGACATCAGCTGAATATAAATAAATATTGCCAACACACAAAGTGTAACACCATTTCATCTGGATTTATAATTGTCTTCTGGGGAATCATTGGTAGTCTTCTACTCTTTAAGAGATGGAGACATACATACTTTAAGTTTCTAAGAAATATAATCGAGAAATTTTAATGAAGTAATTAAAACTAGGTATTTTATTTCTCCATTTATCACACAAGAAGGCTATGCTAAGGAAGTGATCAAGATGTTCAAGATCAATTATTCTAATCCCATAAACACACCAGTGGAATGGGGAATCCAACTTTTACGTTGTGAAGGAAGGAGAAAGAGTAGACATAACACTCTTTAAAAGCTTGGTTGGAACTTTGCAGTATTTAACATGCACAAAGCTTGACATTCTTTATGCAGTTGGAGTTTTCAGTCGCTTGATGGAGAAACCAACAACCACACACTTGAAGGCAGCAAGGAGAGTTCTTCGATACATCAAAGGTATGACAAACTATGGTCTTTACTATTTTGTTTATGATACTTATAAGTGTTGGGGTTGATGTTCTAAAGTCTTGTGTTCTGTAGTTTGTAAATAGTTTGTACGAATGCTTATGATGTATAATATATGATATTTATTTCATTTCTTGATTTTGCTCATCTGTATGTTTTATTTACTTTACCACAAATCAATAAACTAAAATCCCTAATTGTCTTTATGTAACTTAAGCATGTATGTGGTGACATACAAGTGGATCATGTCTTAAATGATAACCAAAATGGTCTGTAGTATATGAATATAGGAGGGAAACCTTATCCTGGTTACTCTATGGATGCGACCCGCTTTGTGTAATAGTTACAAGTGTTGTGACTTGTCACAGATGGTCTGATCCTGATCATTGGTGTAAGGGACATGCGTGCGGGGGATTCCTATACAAAGAGTTTGTATAAGACCTAACCACGAAGTGTTAGTGTCTCGTTATATAACACCATTCATAACAGAGACTTCACTTCACTAGGATGACCATAGGTAACATGACCTCAATCCTGAGTGAGTTGAGAACTCCTACCATTGAGGGTGGTCCTTTTATTTGCATGGATGCGCGTGGCCAGGCCGCCGACTCAAACCTACCACTTTGGGGATTCGTCTTATTTGGGAGCTGGAAACTCAGCTACACAAGATGAAATTCACTTCTTCCATGAAGTAGGGGCAAGTAGATAGACAGCTCCCTTAAGGGCTTATTTCAGGGCTTGAACGATGTGGCACCACACACCTTCTTATGGCTCGAGAGGTGTTCACACATAGTTGGACTATGTTGTATTGTTCATTAGAGGGATCAGTGGTACTTAAGGAGTGAGATGTAACTACAAGGGCAAAACGTAAATTTTCCTAACTGTACTTACAAGCATCTGTGCAGGTTTATCTTACTCATGATTGGTTATATCCGATAGACACAGAAATATATCTGTGGTAAGAAGAATTCAGTTGTCGATCTTTAGTGGAATGTCTGGCAGTTAACAGATGGTGGATCTCGTGTCTAAAGAGTTTAGTCAGCTATTCACGTATCGTTGGAGTTTCGAGCCATGGGTTCATAAAGTCCCCTTGGTAGCTTAGATAAAAGTTGAGAATCAGTTTTTGGGTCAGTTTGAAATGTACAAATTGACAAGAAGGGGTTCGATTATATATAATATAATTGAATTGGTTAATTATATGTGATATGATTGACTAAATATAAGAGATACATTATTTTGGAGGAAATTGGATATAAATATGATTTATATCAAGTAGAAGAGAAAACACTATAGATGATATATGATATCAAATTATAGGTTAAGAATATAATATGATTATATCCATTATTTTATTAATTGGGCAGTTATGAGATAATTGGCCGAAGTTTTCTCCCAATTCGTGCGATAGTGGGAAGTTCAATTCAATTCTAGTAACTGAAGAATAAAATGAAAACGATTTTCATTTTGCACGAAAGACACATAATCGTTCACGGTGTGTTAACTTTCTATCGCTTAGTGTTGAGAGCCTATACGATAACGCCTATTTACTAAACGATCTCACACCCGCGCTAAACGATTACCCGCGATTTCCTAAATGATCGCTTACCTTTTCTAAACAATCGCTTAGCACTTGAGCTAAACTAAACGATCGTATAGACCATCGCTTAGCTTTTACTACACGATCGTGTACCTCACTCTAAACGATCAAGCACCCGACTATACGATAGTCTTCCCTTTCTCTTACTTGCTTGTTCGTAGTACACGATAACCTTTCCTCCTCCCTTCTACCAATTCCATCAAAGTCCACCCTTTGGATTCTCACTCCGAGAGTACTGAGAGCTTCGAGTGGTGGTGTCGTCCGCATTACCTTTTGTTCGTGCGCTGCTATTCGTGTAGACGACCGTGGTGGTGCTAGGCGATTGCTTGCTGGACGAGAAAGAGCGTGAGGAGTTCGTTCACAGTGAGATTGAGATTTCTGAAAAAAGTCTTCAACTGGTAAGTCTCTCGGTCTCTTATATTTTATCTTTTAAAGCATGCCAGTAATTAGGATTTTCAATGCATATCTGTATGTTAGAATGTATGTGTGGAAATTCTGTCACAATGAAATGGGAAAGATCCGCTTCCACTCATAGGTACTCTTGTATAAGAGTTCCTTCAATAAGCTCTTGGGATATAATGAAGACTCGTATCAATAAGACTCGTATCAATAGAGAGTGCATCAGAAGAAAGGATGTGCAATTAGAGTATATGAAGACTCATATCAAGTAGTTGGCAATTTTGATTTGATTTGTTTGATCCAGTTCTATTAAAAAAAACTTGGTTCATTTTGATTTGGTTTGGTTCAGTCAAGCCTAGTTTTGGTTTGACTTTGTTAATGTGTTTTAGCTCTGTTCTATTCCGTTTTCGAATTTGACATTCATACATCTCTGTTTTCAGCTCAGAAGTTCGTAGGTTTTGTTTGAGATCTCTATGTAGGTCTCTATTTCCAACCTAGAAGTTTGTGAGTTACTGTTTACAGCCCAAAAGTTTTCTTTGTTCTACTACTTCATGGATTTCTGTTTCCTTCTTAGATCTACTGTGTTTTGATTCAGAATTGCGCTTCAATTTCAGTCATCCAATTGCTTCAGTTTATCTATTCACAAACTCAAGTTGTCTCTACCACCTCGAATTTGAGGGAGGGTGTTGAGATATTTAGGCCTTAATTTATGTATTATGCATATAATTATGAAATTTAGTTATCGTCCTTTCTATAAGTTCTCTTTGAAAATCTCAAATTAAGATTGAAAATATTCATTCAAATATTATTTCCACAGTTTTTATTAGTTGAACAACATTTTAACAGGGGGACATCTAATGATCAACTGTATGTATGCTTTATGTTTTCTATATTTATCTTTATTTAAAGAAAGGATAGACATGTCGTGGTGGAAGTCATTTTTATCTAATGATTTCTTTTTCCTTTTTTAAAAAAAACATTATTTTGATTAATTGCTTCTATTTCCACATACTTAAATAAATTAAAATTTAGTGCAAAAATCTTGATGGTATAAGCTATTATATTTTTCAGAATGAGTATATCGCGTATTTAAAATAATTTTGAAGTAAATTTTGAAATTTAAAATTAATAGTGATAAAGAAAATAGGGAAACTTAATTTACTATAATTATTTTAAATTAATTAGTAGACATTAACACTAAATACATAAAATAAGTAATTAATAAAAAATCAAGATTAAAAATGTAAATTTAAAATTCAGTGACTAAATTGAAACCAAATTCTAAACTTAAAAGATAAGGCCATATTCGGTAATAATTTAATTTTTTGTTTTTAATTTTTGAAAGTTAAGCTACAAACATCTCTTCTACCTTTAGTTTTCTTTTTTTGTTATCCACTCTATAGAAGTGTTTTTAAAACCAAGCTAAATTTTTGAAAACAAAAAGAGTAGTTTCAAATACTTGTTTTTGTTTTTAGATTATGGCCAATAATTCATCTCTTGTACTTAAGAAAGATATTCATCATTGTATGAAAATGAAAGAATATAGGTGTAATCTTCAAAAACTAAATAAAAGAAAAAAATAGTTATAAAAAATGGTCATTGGTAACATTTTGAAGCGAAAAAATCAAATAGAAATTACAACCAAAATCTATAACCAAAAAGGCACCTTTCCCAATAATTTTTTCTTTTTTTCTTTTTGAAAAAAAATCATAAAATTGACCTACTTCATCAACAATATTTTACATGTTTTAAACTTGTTATATTTCATAACTAAATTTCCCCTTTTTTGGATAATTCTAACCTTGTAGTACACTCTTTCTCCCAAATTCCATATTAATTTGTAATTAAAATATTAAAAACAATTCAAAATGTTTTTTTAGTAACAATTATTTGAAATTTTTTCTTTAAATAATTAATTTCATTATATGTTATCATTAATTTTATATCTTCATTTAATGATTTTTTATTAACGAATATGGTATATATCCCTTACTTTTAGGATAATGTTTGTACTCTCTCATATTAAATTTTTAATATTATTTTATAATTAAAATATTTTAAAAAATTCAAACTGAATTTAGTATTTATTAAATTCGATTTATATTACATTAATCTCCTTGATTTTTGGAGTTTTTTCCTTTGAAGGATAGATTTCCACTTAATGACAAAAACCAAACAACGAATCTCTAACAAAATAAAAAAGGCAATTTATAAATTTGTAAAATGTTAAAACGTGTTTGCTATAATTGATTTTTTTTTTCCTATTTTTATAAATATTTTCATCGAATTTGAAATACAATACAAAAACCCTAAAAATTATGACCTTTGCAAAAAGAAATGTATTTATTAATAATAAAATAATAGGTAAAATCATAAAAATGATAAATGTAAACGTGGAATAAAAATTAAACCATTTTCTTTTTGGATTATCATTTTTGTAAATTTACAACTTCTCTTCAAGCTAAGTGGCTCCTTGAATAATTAGCACAACATTTAAAAAATATTCAATGTTAGATAATACCTTCGATCCCTATAATAAAAACTAAAAAGTTCATGTCAATTACTTAGTTAAGCTCACTTTGATATGATCTGTTAAATAATTTATTTCCTCCTCTCTGATCTTCTTCTCTTGTCTCTTATCTTTTCTCTTCGTTCTTAAAGAGAAATTATTTTAAATGGTAAAACTATTAAAAATATTTACAAGATATAGCAAAATTTTATAACTATCAATGATAGACGTTGATAAATACCGATAGACTTCTATTAGTGTTTATCAATGTTACTGATAGACAGTGATAGAATATCATTGATAATTTTAAATTTTTGTTATATTTTGTAAATATTTTGATTCATTATTCTATATTTAAATAATAACAGCTCACTCCACCCCTTTCTATTCTCGTGTAATTGGGTGGAGTGGGTCTAACCGGTTAAATACACATGTCTCTTAGGTTAATTTAGATGCCGACCTCTAAAATATTGATTTAAGGTATAATTTATGCAAGTCTTCCCGTATGAAAGTCTTCCACTATAAGATTCTTCAAAGATATGCACCACTTTTGAAAATATGGAAGGACTAAAAATTAAAATATTTGAAGTCTTTACTCTCCAATTGCAATATAGTCATTTTCAATCAGATTAAAACATCACATCACGAGAAATTTAAGTCATATTGAACCATTTGAAATTTCTACGAATATATCAACATTAATTGATATGCATATTTAAAATAATTATGAAAGTAAAAATTTAAATTTAATTTTAATATTGATAAAAAAAATCTCATGTTTTTACATGCGATTTCTAAATTTGATTATAAATTGACAAGTTTGGGAACATAATTTACCAATTAATAGTCTTCACCCACAGCATACAATGAGAACATACTCTCTTCTTGGGACACAGATGTCAACAGTGATTATTGCAATTGGAAAGGTGTTGAATGCAGCAACACTACTACCACTCATCATCATATCATTGGACTTGATCTTCATGCCTCTGATAATTATGAAAGGTATTTGAAGGGTGAGGTTGGTTCTTCCTTGACTCAGTTGTCACACTTTAAATACTTGGATCTTAGCAATAATTTGTTTGATCGTTTAGCAAATTGTCTTTGAGGATATTGCTTGATCATTTAGGTGAAGTATACGATCGTGTAGGAAAAAGTAAGCGATCGTCTAAACAATCTTGTAGGAAAGGGTAAGCGATAATCTAAACGATCGTGTAGGAAAAGGGTGAGCGATCGTCTAAACGATCGTGTAGAAAAAACTAAGCGGTCTTATATACGATCGTTTAGTAAACATCGGGAGCTAAACGATCCTTAAGAAAAGGTAAACGATCGTTTAGTTAATAGCGCGCGAAGGTGTAATTGGTAAGCGATCGATTAGCAATATCGTATATGTAAGAGATCGTGCAGGCACTATCGTATAGGCACTGATTTTCTAAGCGATGACACTCTCTTTAACACAATATCCGCACCTCTCATGCTTAACATGCCGTCAGCTATTTATGCATCTCAAAGTGATCTTTCAATACACTCATCCGTTATTAGAACAGAAAAGACATCGTCCCATTTCCTTTATAACCGTCCAATGAATGTGATCTTATCATATTGATAATATATAAATTAATATCATATATTAATTATAATATTTTTCTCTACTAGATATAAATCATATTTATATCCAATTTCTTCCAAATTAATGTATCTCATACATAAAGTTAATTATATCATATTTAATTAACTCGTTTAATTATATCATATATAATCGAACTCCCTCTTGTCAATTTGAACATTTCAAACTAACCCAAAAACTGACTCTCAACTTGTATCCAAGCTACCAAGGGGACCTTATGAACCTATGACTCGAAGCTCCAACGGTACGTGAATAGCTAACTAAACTCTTTAGTCACGATATCCACCATCCGTTAACTGCCAGACATTCCACTAAAGACCGACAGTTGAACTCTTCTTGCCATAGATATATTTCTATATCCATTAGATATAACCAATCATCAGTACGATGATTCTTCACAGATGCTCGTAATTACAGCAGGCCAATGTACTGTTTTATCCTGTAACTACATCTTCCTCCTTAAGTATCATTGATCCCTCTAATGAACAATACAACATAGTCCTACTATGTGTGAACACCTCTCGGGCCATGAGAAAGTGCGTGGTGCCACATCATTCAAGCCCCGAGATGAACCCTTAAGAGAGCAATCTATCTATTTACCCCTACTTTGGGGAAGGAGTGAACTCCATCTTGTGAAGCTGAGTTCCTAGCTCCCAAATCAGACGAATCCCCAAAATGGTAGGTTTGAGTCGACGCTCTGGCCACTCGCACCCATGCAAATCAAAGGACCACCCTCAATGACAGGAGTTCCCAACTCACTCAGGATTGAGGTCATGTTACCTATGGTCATCCTAGTGATGTGAAGTCTCAGTCATGAACGGAGTTATATGACAAGACATTAAGACTTCGAGGTCAAGTCTTATACAAACTCTTTATATAGGAAGCTCCCACTCGCATGTCCATTGCACGAATAATCAAGATCAGACAATCTGTGACAAGTCACAACATTTGTAACAATTCCATAAAGCGGGTTGCGTCCGTAGTGTTACCAGGATAAGGTTTCCCTTCTATATCCATATACTACAAACTATTTTGGTTGTCACTTAAGACATGATCCACTTGTATGTCATTACATACATGCTTAAGTTACATAAAGACAACCAGGGATATTAAGTTTATTGGTTTTTGGTAAAATAAAAAACATCTAAATGTGCAAAGTCAAGAGGTGAAGTAAATATCATATATATTATACATCACAAGTGTTCGTACAAAGTTTTTACAAACTATAGGACACGAGACTTTAGGGCACAATCCCCAACACACAAGAGACTTGTGTTCCCCTCAAGATGTGAGACTACCTCTCACTTGCAGCTTATCTTTTCCATTCAAGTAAAGAACACTTCACTTGATTACCTTACGATCCCCCTAAGCTTGAGGGTCTTTTCTCAAGTAGTATAATGATGAAGCAAACAACCGGCTTGAATTATATCTCCAACCTCAAAGCATCACAATCTTCAATGGCTTCCTTTCATTGGTTTCACAGTATAATGATGGGACCTTCCTTTTTCCAGATGGCTTCAAACTCAAAATTTTTTCTACATTGATATTTCATTTACTGAAATTCCAGACATCATTCTTCATTGGTTTTGGAACAACTTGTGTCCAAACCTTTGGCACATAGACCTTTTTGAGAATAAAATCATGGGCAAAGTTCTAGATTTGTTAGTGAAATACTTCAAAGGAATATGCTTTATCAATTTTGAGTTGAACAAATTTGTGGCGGAAATTCTCGCCTTTCTTTTTCAATCTACTTCACTTCATCTTTCAAATAATAATTTTTCTGACATTACTGGCTTATGTGAATTCATCAACTCACTTTTGTTAGCATTGAATCTCTCTAACAACCAACTATTATATTTATGAAAGCATTCCAACTTGTATCAATAACTTCAATGTCTTGACACAAACATCATACCCAATTGATCCAATTCTCATAATAAATAAACAAATAATAACAATAAAAGTGTATTTGAAGTATCAAATGAGGTGTGAGAGTCTTCTCTCTGAGTTTTCTAACCCTAACCGATAACATAGGTTAATTTAGATGGCGACCTCTAAAATGAGAGTTTGAATTATAACTTATACAAAGTCTTCCATTTTTGTTTCACTACAGGAGTCTTCAAAGATATTGACCACTTGTGATAGAGTGAAAGGACTAAAAATTAAGATTATAGTTTTCCCTCTTTAGTCACTCCCAATCAAATTAAAAGATATCACATTACGTGAAATTTAAGTCATATTGAACCATTTAAAAATTTAAAGCTTTCAAGTAGCACAATATATATGTAAAAAAGAAAAAAACAATGTGAACAAAACTTTTTGCTTGTTTAGGCAAAAATGTTCATTTTTTGTTTTTGTTGAGATATTTAAGTCTTAATTTATGTATTATGCATATAGTTAGGCTATAATTAGAAAATTTGGTTATCATCCTATCTATTAATTCTCTACGTAAACCTCAAGTTAAGATAGAAAATATTCATTCAAATATTATTTCCATAGTTTTTATTAGTTGAACATTTTAACAAGGGGACAATTTAATGATCAACTGTATGTATGCTTTATGTTTTCTATGTTTATCTTTAAGAAAGGATAGACATGTTGGGGTGGAAGTCATTTTTATCTAATGATTTCTTTTTCCATTTTTTTTTAAATATTATTTTGATTAATTGCTTCTATTTCCACATACTTAAATAAATTAAATTTTAGTGCAAAATCTCGATGGTATAAGCTATTATATTTTTCAGAATGAGTATATCGCATATTTAAAATAATTTTGAAGTAAATTTTGAAATTTAAAATTAATCGTGATAAAAAAATAGAAAAACTTAATTTACTATAATTATTTTAACACTAAATACATAAAATGAGTAATTAATAAAAAAAATTAAGGTTAAAAGTGTAAATTTAAAATTTAATGACTAAATTCAAACCAAATTCTGAATATAAAAAGATAAAGACATGTTCGATAATTATTTGATTTTTTGTATTTCATTTTTGAAAGTTAAGCCTACAAACATCCCTTCTACTCCTAGTTTTCTTTTTTTGTTATCCACTCTATAGGAGTGTTTTTAAAACCAAGTTAAATTTTTTTAAATTAAAAGGGTAGTTTTTAGAAACTTGTTTTTGTTTTTAGATTTTGGTCAATAATTTTGGTAAAGCACTATTACTCGAGTTTTTAATTTCTTTCATTAATCTTAATATTTACAAATAAATTCATATACTTTTTGGTATAGTATAGAGACTAATAGGATCACTAAAAGGATTAAGTTATGAGATTTATGTAATAATTTTATTAGTAATGATAACTATGATAATTAATATGTAGTGTAGGTTAGCTAGATAAATTAGCATACTTAGCTAGCTAATAAGCTTCCTTTAGGAAACTAAAATTTAAATGGTAGAAAATTAATTGAAATCATGATAAATGTTATATAGGGATCTTATGAAGGATTTAGACTTCAAGCTTGAGGTAAGTGGATTCTATCATAAGTTACCGAATTATTTGTTTTATTATTGTCTTATTCAATTGTATAGTTGTATGATTACTCATAAGTAGTTTCCATCATATGTTGCTAAGTCAACCTTTTATAATATATATGTGATTTATGATTTATCGTTATTTTTTACTTTTATAAATAATTATTCATTGAATTATTTTCTTGAATTGTGATATGTTGAATGTTTGAATTTGATTATTGATTATAATCGATTTCTATTATGTTTATTTTATATATGTTTGATTGAATATTGTTGAATTGTGACATTTAATTAATGTTTGAGAAAACATGTTACAATGTGTAAATTTTCCATGATCTTTTTGTTTCTCGTCATTTATGTTAGCATTGATTGGTAATACGTGTAAATAACAAAGATAAGATGCATACACACCTAGGGTTAACAAATAACAACTTATTTTAAATAGTTAAATAGGTCTTTATCTTGAAAAACTTTGGTTACAAACTTACCCGAGCTAAAATTCTGTCTAAGGCTAGAGGTACTTAAGTTGACGGTTTACAGAACACCTGCTAACTAGAAATTTTAGACGGTTCTTGAGCGTTGTTAACCTGGTTTTATGAGCATGTGTGAGCGATGTGAGGTAATAAAATGGTTTATCACTTAGACATTGTAGGTTAAATTCAAATATAGACGTTATACTTGGATAATCACCTAGACTTAGGTTGTTTAGTTGGAATATACATAACTAAACATTTACCCAAAACAAATAGAACACATTGGTGGGAGATTAAGAATATTGGGTTTTATGTCCTAAAACTCGTAGATAGTGAATGTTATTAATTGACCGTCATCAATAAAAAATTATAGATGTTAATTCAATAAATGTTACTGTTTGTATTATTGTCTATTTTGTCTTAGTAACCCTAAATCCAATAAACTAATATCCAAGAATGTCTTATGAGTCTTGAACTATATGTGGAGACAAATAGGGATCAATATTCAAGATACAGCCTAAAGGGTCTATAGTATAGGGATAAAGTTGGGTACCTTATCTTGGTAACACTATAGATACAACCCATTTTGTATTTGATACAAGTAATGATCCAACGCGATCATGTAGGTGATACGCCAATGGGGGTATTCTATGCAATGAGTTTGCATAAGACTGAACCATAAAATAGTAACCACTAGATGTAACACTGTTGACTAGTCAAGTTTCTATTTTTCAATAGGATGACCTAGGTGAGTTAGTTTTAATCCTAGGTATATTACGAACTCTTGTTCACGATGACTTAGTTTTCCCTATTCAATATGCCTACCATTTTAGGAACAAATTCGAGTAGGGAGCTGGGAACATAATAATAATACATGAAATTCACTCTTTCCCGCCTTAAGGGTAAGTAGATGAGTGTTTCCTTAAGTGGTGTCTCCGGGACTTAAACAAAGAGCCCTACCCTCTCATTAGCCTAAGAGAGATTTCTATTTATTAGTTTGACCATAAACAGATTGTTCATTAGAGGAGCACTGGTACTTAAGAAGTCAAAGATAACTTAAGGGTAAAATAGTAATTTGATCTTGTTGGAGTTACGAACACTTGTGAAGGACTAACTTGCTGGTATTGGTCTATATCCGTGGGCATATAAATGTATCTGTAGTGAGAAGAGTACAGTTGTGGGTCTTTAGTGGAGTGTACTCACAATTAACGAATATTGATTAATTTGGTTAATGAGTTTAGCCAATTAATCTCATATTGTTGGAGCTTCTAATCTACAGGTCCACCAAGTCCCCTCGTTAGCTCACTGGAGGATATTTAAGAGGGATAATTTGAATGGTTCAAATTAATTTGAGGAAATTATATATTAATATGATTAATATATAATTAATTATGGATATGATCTATAATTAAATTGGAAAGCAATATTTGAATAAGGTTCTAATTAATTAATTCAAGTGAATTAGATTCACAAAGAATTAATTTAAAAAGAGATTTTACACATATACATGCGATGTTTTATGATAATTAAATATATATATTAAATTGGATTTAATATGTAAATAGTTATTTAATTATTGTGCAAATTAAAATTAAGTAAGTGTTATTTAATTAGGTTAATTGATTAGATAAATGTTATTTAATCAAATGGGATAATTAATTAAATAAATATTATTTAGTTAATTATGGTAAGGGAAAATATTAGGGGAAAAAAAAAGTTTGGCTCTTCTCTATATAAAGACCTCCCTATGGCCTTCTAGAATACACATTCTCAAACAGAGAAAGGCTGACAATACACATCATAGTGTTATTGTGTAGAGTTTTCTCTAAGCCACAAAAAATAGAATCATCTCAACTCTCCAAAACCCTTTTCTCCTTTCTTTCTCCCAATAGTTGGATACCACCTATCCCTTTATTAGAATCCTAGAGAATAACGAGGTTACTCTCTTGGTAGTGTTCGAGATTGTTCAAGAACTTGTTCGTGATCAAGATCGTTTGGAGATCCGTTCGTTGGAACTTCAAGAGGATTGTTCGTCGTACTTGGGAATCTACAAAGGCAAAAATGGTTCTAATCTTTTCCCTAAAGCATGCTAATATTTACATGTTTATATTATATTTTTAGTTTAATGATTATGTTTATGTAAAAATCGAATTGCGGGATTTAAGGCATTCTAATAAAACACTTCCGCTGTGTGGAGGATCCGATCCTCCATTCAAATAATATATACGATATATTGTTCTTAGCTCTCACATCCTAAGAGTTCACACCGAGAGATTCATGCTCGGCTTCGTGCCATCCTTGGACTGACCTCCATTCAGAATGTGTTTTCATGGGTCAATAGCAAGGTGAATAGAGGAAGCAGTTCATAGTAAGTGGGTGAAGGATGTGTATCAACATATCCTGCAGTCTCTTCCAATAGTTTAGATTGTGAGATTCCTATGTTACGCCTGCTTGTCATTTTTAGGCGACATAAGCTAGTCGTTTCTACAGCAGCTATTCCCTCGGAGGGTTGTAATATGGAATTCGGAACAACTTAGACTCCTGAAATGAATAGGTTCTCTTAGGTCCATTCCTAACATTGACTCTCCAATTTGGAAGCATTGTTGAAGTCGACCTCTGTGATCTGAAAATGGAGGGTTACATTACAAGAATTACTAAATGTTAGTAAGTTCTTGACAAAAAATGGTAACTAAATGACTATAGGAATAAGAGTTATTTTGAGTATTTAATCTAGAATATCTTACTTTAGTGAAGACGTATTTGACTGCCCCTTGATAACATCTATTCTAACTCACTAAAGTATCGTTGCAAATAAATAATGAAATTTGGGTACATTTTTACTTTTGCTAAAATTTGATTGAGTTTAAAAAGAAATTTACTAATTAGAATTTGTTTATATTTTCAACATGTCAAATTATTCTAAATCACTCGCTTCCAATAAGTTTTACGGTTTTAAATTTTCAACATGGAAATCAAAGATAAATACAATACTAGTAGTTGATGGTTTAAGATTTGTTTTAATAGAGGAATGTCCTCCCTCTCCCAGCTCATAAACAAACCAAAGAGTTTTAAATGCATATGACAGATGGATTTGGGCAAATGAAAAAGGCTCGAACCCATATCTTAGCAAATATATCTAATATACTAGCTAAGAAATTCAAGAATATGGCTTTTGCTAAAGAAATCATGGATTCGTTACAAACTCTGTTTGGACAATACGTTAGGAACGAATATTCTCGAAGTATTTTATAACTATGACGTATGTTAAAAGTGATAAACACAAATGTCATAGATGAGGGAACTAAGAAAGCACAATACAGTAAATACGATTTACTTGTCATTGAGGCTTGTTTAGTGAAAAATGATTAACCTTGATATTAGATTCAAGTGCCGTTAATCATACCTGCACTTTCGCTCAGGAAACCAGTTCCTGGAAGTTTAATCAAGAATATCTTACTTCAGTGAAGAAGTATTTGATTGCCCCTTGATAACATTTATTTTGGCTCACTAAAATATCGTTGCAAATAAATAATAAAACTTGGGTACATTTTTACTTTTGCTAAAATTTGATTGGGTTTAAAAAGCAATTTACTAATTAGAATTTGTTTATATTTTCAACATGTAAAATTATTCTGAATCACTCGCTTCCAATAAGTTTTACGGTTTTAAATTTTCAACATGGAAATCAAAGATAAATGCAATACTAGTAGTTGATGGTTTAAGATTTGTTTTAATAGAGGAATGTCCTCCCTCTCCCAGCTCATTAGCAAACCAAAGAGTTTGGAATGCGTATGATAGATGGATTTGGACAAATGAAAAGGCTCGAACCCATTCTTAGCAAATATATCTAATATACTAGCTAAGAAATTCAAGAATATGATTTTTGCTAAAGAAATCATGGATTCGTTACAAACTCTGTTTGGACAATACGTTAGGAACGAATATTCTCGAAGTATTTTATAACCATGACATATGTTAAAAGTGATAAACACAAATGTCATAGATGAGGGAACTAAGAAAGCAAAACACAGTAAATATGATTTACTTGTCATTGAGACTTGTTTAGTGAAAAATGATAAATTAACCTTGATATTAGATTCAGGTGCCGCTAATCATACCTGCACTTTCACTCAGGAAACTAGTTCCTATAAGTAGCTTGCGATGGTGATACAACCTTTAAGGTAGGGACCCCAGAGGTTATCTCAGCTAAAGTAATGGGAGATATAAAGTTATTTGTTGAAGATAGATTCATTTTACTTGAAAATGTTTATTATATTCCTACCATGAGGAGGATTTAATATTTATCTCATATTTACTAGAACAAAAATATAAAGTCTCTTTTGAAGTTTATGAAATGTTCATTATCTCAAAAGGTGCTAAAATATGTTCTGCAAAGCTAGAAAATAACCTGTGTTAAAACCAACTAAGGTAAAAGTTGTTTTGAATATAGAGATATTTAAAACAGCTGAAACTCAAAATAAGAAACAAAATTTTTTTCTTAAGGCCTATCTTTGGCACTTAAGACTTGATCACATTATTAACCTTAATAGGATCGGGAGATTGGTTAAGAGTGGACTCTTAAACCAGTTAGAAGACAACTCTCTACTGCCATGTAAATCTTGTCTTAAGGGTAAATAACCAAAAGATCTTTTATGGGAAAAAGTCTTAGAGTAAAAAAATCCTTAGAACTCGTACATTTTGATCTCTATGGTCCGATGAATTTTAAGCACGAGGAAGGTATGAATATTTCATTAGCTTTGTCGATGATTATACTAGATATGGCTATATTTACCTAATGCATCATAAGTCTGAAACCCTTGAAAAGTTTAATGAATATAAGGCAGAGGTTGAGAACCAATTAGGTAAAAAGATTAAAATACTTCAATCAGATCGAGGTGATGAGTATATGGATCTAAAATTCCAGGACTATTTTATAGAACACAGAATTCAGTCTCATCTCACAGCACTTTGTACACCTCAATAGAATGGGGTAGCAGAAAGGAGAAATAGAACTCTGTTGGACATGGTTTATTCAATGATGAGTTATGCTCAGTTGCTTAATTCATTTTAGGGACATGCAATAAAAAATTTTATGTATATTTTGAATATGGTTCCCTCGAAAAGTGTTTCAGAAACACCTTATGAGTTATAGAGCGGGCGTAAAGGTAGTTTATGTCACTTTAGAACTTGGAGATGTCCAGCACATGTACTGGTACAGAACACGAAGAAACTAGAACACCATTCAAAAGTATGCCTATTTGTAGGTTACCCCAAAGAAACAAAAGGGGGTCTGTTTTGTGATCCTCAAGATGACAAAGTATTTGTATCGATAAATGCAACATTCTTAAGTGAAATGACCACAGAAGCTACAGACAAATCAACAAGGGTTGTTGATCAAGCTGGTCCTTCATCAAAAATTGTTGATGAAACTGATACATCTGGTATGTCACATCCTTCTCAAGAGTTGAAAGTGTCTCAACATAGTCGGAGGGCTATTCAACAGCCTGACCATCACATGGATTTGACAGAAATGCACCTAATGATGACTTAGAGGATCCATTGACCTTTGAACAAGCAATGAAAGATGTGGATCAAGACCAATGGATAAAAGTCATGGACCTCAGAATGAAGTCTATGTACTTCAATTCAACCTGGGAACTTGTAGATCAATCAGAAGGGGTAAAATCTATTGTTGCGTATGGATCTACAAGAGAAAATGAGACTAAGCTAGTAAGGTACAGACTTACAAAGCTAGACTCATGGAAAAATGGCTTATCCAAAGAGAATGAGTGGACTATGAAGAAACATTTTCTCTGGTTGTCATGATCCAGTCAGTTAGAATACTCTTATCCATTGTTGCCTTTTATGATTACGAAATATGACAAATAGATGTCAAGATAGCCTTTCTAAACGGTTATCTTGAAAGAGTATTTATATGTCTCAACCAAAGGGGTTTATAGAACGGGGTTAAGAGCAAAAGGTTTGCAAGCTTAACAGATCCATTTATGGGTTGAAATAAGCATCTCGATCTTGGAATAAGATTTGACACTGAAATAAAATCTTATGGCATTGAATAAACATTGACGAACCTTGTGTCTACAAGAAGATTGTCAACAAGATTGTAGCTTTTCTTGTATCATATGTTGATGATATTCTATTAATTGGAAATAAGGTAGAATTCCTAGCTGACATTAAGAGATGGTTGGCATCGCAATTCCAAATGAAGGATTTGGGAGATGCATAGTACGTTTTGGAATCCAAATAGTTCGCAATCGCAAGAACAAAACGCTAGCATTATCTCAGGCATCTTATATAAACAAGATGTATTCTAGATGTAAAATACAAAATTCCAAGAGAGGTTTGTTGCCTTTCGACTATGAAATTAATTTGTCTAAGGAACAATGTCTTAAGACACCTCAAGAGGTTGAGGTTATGAAATAAATTCCCTATGCATCAACAATTGAAAGTTTGATGTATGTCATATTGTGTACACGCCCAGACATATGCTATGCAGTTGGAATAGTCAACAGGTTTCAGTCCAATCCTGAATATGATCATTGGACTGCAGTTAATAACATCCTCAAGTATATTCGGAGAATGAGAGATTATATGCTCGTGTATGGTACTAAGGATCTAATCCTTACTGGATACACTAATTCTGATTTTCAAACCGATGTGAATTCCAGGAAATCTACTTCAGGATCAGTTTTGTATTTTGAAAAAATCATAAAATTGACCTACTTCATCAAGAATATTTTACATGTTCTAAACTTTAGTTATATTTCATAACTAAATTTTCCCTTTTTTTTGATAATTTTAACCTTGTAGTACACTCTTTCTCCCAAATTTTCGTATTAATTTGTAATTAAAATATTAGAAACAATTCAAAATGTTTTTAGTAATAATTATTTGAAATTTTTTCTTTAAATAATTAATTATCATTAATTGTATATCTTCATTTAATGATTTTTTATTAATGAATATGGTATATATCCCTTACTTTTAGGACAATGTTTGCACTCTCTCATATTAAATTTTATTATAAATTGACAAGTTTGGGGAACATACTTTAGCAATTAATAGTCTTCACCCACAGCATACAATGAGAGTATCCATGGCTCTGATTTGGTATTTTGCTTCCATCCATCACTCTCTCATATTTTATTTGATCTCTGATTTGGTATTTTGCTTCCATCCATCTCATCCACCTTCTTTGGTTCTTTTCGTAGAAATACATCAGGATCACAACACCAGAGATAATAGTGACCCACCCATTCTGATACCAAATGAAAATAATATTAAAGTACCTATCGCACAATAAAATGTGTTACAAATTTCATGACAATTCACAAAACAATAAACAAATAGAAATAGAAAAACAAAATAATACTAGATATTGTTAACCCAGTTCGATGATTAACACATATGTCTTGATGGCAGTGTGTCCATGGAAAGATAACTTCACTAATAAAAATGTAATGCAATTATGACATATTACTTTATCTATATTGATAACTCTAATACAGTGACCTCTATAGAGCTCAACCACTCAATCGTACACCTAGGCTCCCCTAGATGAGAGATCCCTCTCTTTTGATACTTAGACTCCTCTTAAGTAATAATATCAGTCATGAATGTCTTAAGCTCTCCCTAAGAAACAGACTTCCTCTCGGCAAGACTTGAGTTCCCCTCAAGATGTGAGACTACCTCTCACTTGTAGGTTATCTTTTCTGTTCAAGTAAAGAACACTTCACTTGATTAGCTGAGGATCCCCCTAAGCTTGAGGATCTTTTCTCAAGTAGTATAATGATGAAGTACATAGCAGCTTGGAGTATATCTCCAATCTCACAGCATCACAATCTTCAATGGCTTCAAAGATTGATAGATTAAACACTTGTGACGAAAGAAACTTCACAAGACAAATAGCTCTTAAATTCCTTTTTTTCAAAATGGCTAGCCTTCTAACAAAAACAAAGTGTCTTGATATACATGTAGCAGATGCAAAGAAAACCAACCCTAATTTTCAAAATTACTTGCACATGGAAAAGGAAAGATCTGCAAGAATATTACAGATATAGAATAATCTACGTAAGAAAGTATTTTGCAGAGACGAAATTTCTATATGACAACCTTAAGCCACAAGATCAAATGCAGAGACATTCTAAAAGACATCAGCTGAACATAAATAAATATTGTCAATACACAAAGTGTAACATCATTTCATATGGTTTTATAATTGTCTTCCGGGGAATTTTTGGTAGTCTTCTACTCTTTAAGAGATGGAGACATACGTACTTCAAGTGTCTAAGAAATATAATCGAGAAATTTTAATGAAACAATTAAAACTAGGTATTTTATTTCTCCATCTATCACATAAGAAGGCTATGCTAAGGAAGTAATCAAGATGTTCAAGATAAATTATGCTAATCCCGTCAACACACAAGTGGAATGGGGAATCCAACTATTACGTTGTGAAGGAAGGCGAAAGGGTAGACCTAACACTCTTTAAAAGCTTGGTTGGAAGTTTGCAGTATTTAACATGCACAAGGCTTGACATTCTTCATGCAGTTGGAGTTTTCAGTCGCTTGATGGAGAAACCAACAACCACACACTCAAAGGCAGCAAGGATAATTCTTCGGTACATCAAAGGTACGACAAACTACGATCTTTACTATTTTGTTTATGATACTTATAAACTCTTGGGATATAATGATATTGATTAGGGTGGAGATGTGGATGACCACAAGAGTACGACTGGTTTTGAGTTTTACATGGGAGACATTGCCTTCATGTGGATATCAAAGAAGCAATCGATTATTACTTTCTCCACATGTGAAGCAAAATATGTGATAGCTATCTCATGTGTTTGTCATGCAATTTTGCCGAGAAATCTACTATGGGAGTTAGGACTACCACAAGAGGAGCCCACCAAAATTTTTGTAGACAACAAATCAACAATTGCTTTGGCTAAGAATACAATCTTCTATAACTAGAGTAAGCACATCGATGCGCATTATCATTATATTAGAGAGTGAATCGGAAGAAAGGATGTGCAATTAGAGTATATGAAGACTCACAATCAGGTAGGTTGCATTTTTATAGAGCCTCTTTAGAAAGAAGACTTCACAAGATTGAGAGATTTGCTTAGAGTAACAAAATCAAGTTTAAGAGGAGATATTGAAATATAGACTTGATTTTGGGTTAGAATTATTTGGACTTAGTCCAAAACCCAATTTCTAGTAAGTATCAAGTATTAGAATTCTATAGACATTACATGTAGGAGATGCTTAGAGTAGATTGAAGGATTATCTAGAAAATATGAGAAAAAAGTCTTATTATAAAGAATATTCGAGAGACATTTGTAACCAATAGATCATAATGTGTTGACAAAATTCTAGCCATAAAATTAGGGGTGCCAACTATTATAAATAAGAAGGATGTCTTACCATTTGTATCAAGCCAAAAGAATTAGAAGTGTTCAATATCACAAGTAGTCTCTTTCTCAATTTTCTCTCCAAAATTTTCTCTAACTTACAAAATTTCTTTCCAACATTATGGTATCTTTTTTAAAAAATTTAAAATTCAAATATGGGCAAAGTTCTAGATTTGTTAGTGAAATACTTCAAAGGAATATACTTTATCAATTTTGAGTTGAACAAATTTGTGGTGGAAATTCTCGCCTTTCTTTTCCAATCTACTTCACTTCATCTTTCAAATAATAATTTTTCTGACATTACTGGCTTATGTGAATTCATCAACTCACTTTTGTTAGCATTGAATCTCTCTAACAACCAACTTTATATTTATGAAAGCATTCCAACTTGTATCCATAACTTCAATGTCTTGACACAAACATCATACCCAATTGACCCAATTCTCATAATAAATAAACAAATAATAATAATAAAAGTGTATTTGAAGTATTAAATGAGGTGTGAGAGTCTTCTCTCTGAGTTTTCTAACCCTAACCCATAACATAGGTTAATTTAGATGGTGACCTCTAAAATGAGAGTTTGAAGTATAACTTATACAAAGTCTTCTCCATTTTTGTTTCTCATAGGAGTCTTCGAAGATATTGACCACTTGTGATAGAATGAAATGACTAAAAATTAAGATTATAGTTTTTCCTCTTTAGTCATTCCCAATCAAATTAAAAGACATAACATTACGTGAAATTTAAGTCATATTGAACCATTTAAAAATTTAAAACTTTCAAGTAGCACAATATATATATGTAAAAAGAAAATGAAACAATGTGAACAAAACTTTTATCATTGTTTAGGCAAAAATGTTCCTTCTTTATTTTTGTTGAGATATTTAGGCCTTAATTTATGTATTATGTATATATTTAGGCTATAATTAGAAATTTTGGTTATCATCCTATCTATTAATTCTCTACGTAAATCTCAAGTTAAGATAGAAAATATTCATTCAAATATTATTTCCATAGTTTTTATTAGTTGAACAACATTTTAACAAGGGGACAATCTAATGATCAACTGTATGTATACTTTATGTTTTCTATATTTATCTTTAAGAAAGGATAGACATGTTGGGGTGGAAGTCATTTTTATCTAATGATTTCTTTTTCCATTTTTTTTAAAATATTATTTTGATTAATTGCTTCTATTTCCACATACTTAAATAAATTAAATTTTAGTGCAAAATCTCGATGGTATAAGCTATTATATTTTTCAGAATGAGTATATCGCGTATTTAAAATAATTTTGAAGTAAATTTTGAAATTTAAAATTAATAGTGATAAAAAAAATAGGAAAACTTAATTTACTATAATTATTTTAACACTAAATACATAAAATGAGTAATTAATAAAAAAAACAGTAAATACATAAAATGAGTAATTAATAAAAAAAAAATTAAGGTTAAAAGTGTAAATTTAAAATCCAATGACTAAATTCAAACTAAATTCTGAACTTAAAAGATAAGACCATGTTCAGTAATTATTTGATTTTTTGTTTTTAATTTTTGAAAGTTAAACCTACAAATATCCCTTCTACTTCTAGTTTCCTTGTTTTGTTATCCACTCTATAGGAGTGTTTTTAAAACCAAGCTAAATTTTTTAAAACTAAAAGGGTAGATTTAGAAATTTGTTTTTGTTTTTAGATTTTGATTAATAATTCAACTCTCTTACTTAAGAAAGATATTCATCATTGTATGAAAATGAAAGAATATAAGCTTAATCTTCTAAAACCAAAAACAAAAGACAAAAAACGAAATAGTTATAAAAAATGGTCATTTGTAACATTTTGAAACCAAGAGATCAAATAAAAACTAGATTCAAAACCTGTAACCAAACATATATTTTTCCCAGTAATTTTTTCTTTTTAAAAAAATCATAAACTCGACCTACTTCATCAACAATATTTTACATGTTCTAAACTTTAGTTATTTTTCATAATTAAATTTTCCATTTTTTTGGGGATAATTTTTAACCTTGTAGTACATCTTTCTCCTAAATGTCTTCATTAATTTATAATTAAAATATTAAAAACAATTCAAAAAGTTTTTAGTAATAATTATTTGAAAATTTTTCTTTAAATAATTAATTTCATTATATATTATCATTAATGGTATATCTTCATTTAATGTTTTTTTTATTAACGAATATGGTATATATCCCTTGCTTTGCACTCTCTCATATTAAATTTTCATATTATTTTATAATTAAAATATTTTTAAAAATCCAAACTGAATTTAATATCGGTTTATATTACATTAATCTCCTCGATTTTAGGAGTTTTTCTTTTGAAGAATAGTTTTCCTATTAATTCAAATGACACGTGTGTTAGCAATTAAAAGTTTTGTGGTTAGCCAATATGAAAAGTTGACCCCTTTCCATTCTCATGTAATTGGGTGGAGTGGGTCCGACCTCTAAAATATTGATTTAAGATATAACTTATGCAAGTCTTCCCATGTAAAAGTCTTCCACGATAGGATTCTTCAATGATATGTATCACTTTTGATAGAATGGAAGGACTAAAAATTAAAATATTCAAAGTATTTACTCTCCAATTGCAATATAGTCATTCTCAATCAAATTAAAAGATATCACATCACGAAAAATCTAAGTCATGATGAACCATTTGAAATTTCTACGAATATATTAACATTAATTGATATGCATATTTAAAATAATTATGAAGTGAAAATTTAAATTTAATTTTAATAGTGATAAAAACTAGTGAAACTTAATTAATTACCATTCTTTTAAACTAATTAATATTTAGACAATAACATTAAAGACGAAAAGCGAGTATTTAGCAAAAAAATCGAAGTTAAATTGTAGATCTTGAAACTTAGGGACAAAATAAAACAAAACTCAAAATTCAGGGGTAAAATTGTAACAATTTGGTATTTAAAGATTAAATTGAAACCAAACTTAAAACTTAAGAAATAAGAATCAAAATCAGAGACCAAATGGAAAGAAGAATCAAAACCAAGGACCAAAAAGGTACTTTATCCTAATAAACTTTTTTTAACTTCATAAAACATCTCATAATTTTACATGTAACTTCTAAATTTAATTATAAATTGACAAGTTTGGGGAACATACTTTAGCAATTAATAGTCTTCACCCACAGCATACAATGAGAGTATCCATGGCTCTGATTTGGTATTTTGCTTCCATCCATCTCATCCTTTTGCTTTCTATGTTAAAAAATATCTTGACTTTTTTTGGACAATTGCGATTAACAAACTTCCTGTGTTACAAAGTTTGTTTTTAAGCTATTGTGGCCTTCCAACCCCTATTCTATCCTCTCATCATTCAAACACCAATTTCTCAAGATTTCTAGTTGAGTTGGACCTCTCTTGGAATCATATTAATTTCAATTCCTCCAAAGTTTATTCACGGTTGATCAACTTAACTAATCTCGTTCATTTGAATCTTAGATCCAACAATCTACAAGGTTTGAACTATAATGATTTTGAAAATATGACTTAACTTGTATTTCTTGATCTAACTTCCACTCAAGTTAATTTTCGTTCTCTCAAGTCTTTCGGAAGTCTTTGCAATTTAAATTCATTACGCTTAAATTTCAATAATATAGGAGGATTGCTGTCTGATTTTTTTAAAGCTTTTCCACCATGCCTGCTTCACTCATTTCAGTCTCTACATCTTGCATCAAATAACTTTAGTGGATTTTTGTCAAATTTTACTATGCTTCCATCTTTAATAGAATTAGACTTATCTAACAACATATTGAGTAGAAGTATTCCCCAAAATTTGGGACAGTTATCAAAATTGAAGAAATTATATCTCGGTCAGAATTTATTGGAAGGAGAAGTTTCTAAAACCCATTTTTCAAAGCTTAAACATTTAAAATTTTTAGGTCTATCTGATAACTTTTTGAATTTAACCTTCAAATCTGATTGGGTTCCTCCTTTTCAATTGGAGGAAATCTCTTTAGGACATTGTACGATGGGACCTCGATTTCCCAGGTGGCTTCAAACTCAAAATTTCTCCTTCATTGATCTTTCATTCGCTGGAATTTCAGACATCATTCCTTATTGGTTTTGGTACAACTTGTCTCGAAACATTTGGCACATAGATCTTTCTGGGAATAAAATCATGGGTGAAATTCCTGATTTGTCATTGAACTACTTCACAAGAATAAAGCTTATCAACCTTGAGTGGAACAAATTTGTGGGGCGAATTCCCACCTTTCTTTTCCAACCTCAACTTCATCTTTCAAATAATAGTTTTTCTGACTTAAGTGGCTTAGGTGAAATAGTGGACTCTCCTTTAGAAGTACTTGATCTCTCTAATAACCAACCATTAGGAAAACTTCCTAATTGTTGGTACTCCATGCACCGTTTATTATTATTAGACTTGTCTAATGATTATTTATCTGGAGAAATTCCACATTCTATGAGTAATCTCACTCAGTTGGGTAGCATATTATTACGCAATAATCGATTCTCAGGCGGGTTGCGTTACTTTTTCAGCTTCACAGATTCTTTTACTACCTTTGATGCAATGGATAACAATTTTTCCGGAACAATACCATCGTGGATTGGATGGAAGTTTCCACTTATGGTACATTTGAATTTGAAGTCAAATAACTTTCACAGAGATTTACCTTCAACTCTCTGCAACCTCGGTAATATTCAAGTATTGGATCTTTCATCCAATTATATTTCTAGAAGCATTCCAACTTGCATCAATAATTTCAATGTCTTGAAAGAAACATCAGGCCCGGATAACCCCATTTATCTTAATGATGAAGCCTTGATACGGAATGGTTATAAAAAATATTTGGCCATAATGTGGAAACACCAAGAGAGACTTATCCAAGGAGAAGTATTACTACTTCAAAAAAGCATTGATCTATCTTGCAATCATTTGACTGGAAAAATTCCAACAGAAATTACAGAGCTAATTGGTTTAGAAACTTTAAATCTCTCCAACAATGGGTTGACAGGCCATATTCCTGGCAACATGGGTCAACTTCAATCATTGCAGTCTTTGGATCTATCAAGAAATCGTTTATACGGTCCGATTCCAGCTACCCTTTCTCAAATACCAAGGTTGTCAGCATTTGATTTGTCGTACAATAACCTTTCAGGAAAAATTCCCACAAGCACTCAACTTCAAAGCTTCCCAAATTCTTCTTATGAAGGCAACCCTTATCTTTGTGGAGATCCATTGAAAAAATGCTTTGATGAAATTCCTCTAGAGCCAAATATCAACAATAAAGTTCATGTTGATAATGAAAATGAAAATGAAGACAGATTGATCGTACTACGAGAATTTTTTATTAGCATGACATTTGGATATATTGTCGGCTTCTAGGGAATATTTGGTAGTTTAGTACTCCATAGAAGATGGAGACATGGGTACTTCAAATTTTTAAGGAATACACTCCACTAAAATCAGGTAAATGTTCATTTCTTTATAAATAAAGCCATGTTTTTTTTCCTTAAAATGATATTAAAATGGATGTTGCTTAGTATTTGAATGTG